>NC_091392.1:160935853-161240853 GCF_032191515.1 Phaenicophaeus curvirostris
TCTATACTGCAGGAGAAAACAAGTTTTATATTATTTTGTTTTTTCAGAATTAGCATTATTTAAGAAAATAAACACTAACTTCTGCTGATGTGTTTTATATAAGGTTATTGAAACAAATTTTAACCTAGGTAGTTTTCTCCATTTTTGTCTGTGTCTGAAGTTTATGTTGTTAATTTCATTTAACAGTATGAATATTTAACAGTATGAGTATATCTAGTCCTATCATGGTACAGGACATTTTTGGTTGGTTTTTTTCCTGTACAAGTGCCTCACTTAACCTACTGTGAATATGTAAATGATATATGTGAAACACATCGAAGTGTAAACTCTGTAACAGAAGCATGCAAAGAGAAAGATGGAGGATAGTTACAGACCAGAAAAAGGACAATGAAGTACAAATAAACATTGTTCCAGTAGGCCATGACATAGCCGCTTCTCATCAGTTTGGGAAATTTTGAATGGAGAGGAAAAAAATACTGAGTAGAACAGTGTCTTAAAGCCAAAGAGATATCACATGACATCTGAAGGAGACCTTGGTTAACTCCTGTGGGATGCAGATGTGTTGACTAGCTTGGTATTGTGGGCATCTGCTAAGCAACTCAGCTGGATGGCATCAGAGCTGGTAGTGAGCAGTCAGACTCCTAGGAGTAGGGTGAAGATGTTGCAGAGCCTGTGGATGTACACAAGACGCTGAAAGCCTGTTATTTTATGAACTGAAAGTCCTCTTCCTTCTCCTCTAACAAACTAGTGAACAAATTAGTAATCATTTCAGTCTAGTTTTAAAAAAACATTATAGAAATACAGTCTTAATGAAATGAAGCTCACATCTGAATGCCGAAGTAGTTAGGAAGACGATTCATATTATCTTCCTGCCTTCTCCAGTTGGGGATTTATTGATATATTAAAAGAGCACTACATGTTGCTGACCCATGTTGTTTGGTGAGCATCTTGGGGGACTGTCAACAATTATACATCCATCTCCATATTTTGTTTGAACATCAAGAGAAGAGCTTGATTTCTATAAATGATTAACATTGTGCAGCTGCTGTTCGCTGCCATTCAGCTGCCACTGTTAGGTAGATTCAATAGGTTACAAATTCTTCAGTTTTCTGTAAGGTGCACTAAATATTGACAATGGTGAGTACAATCAGTCTAGCATAGTTCATTTTTTTACCACCATATTCTTGAAACAGGGGTCAAAAAGAAATATAAAGCAAAAATATACACTGTATCCACAAAACACGGAACATTTTTGAAATTGTTATTGCCCAGTGTCATCACTATTTCTTTTCTTGCATAATACTGGTAGTATGCCTTATGCCTATTAAGACATTTTCTCTCCTAGTGTTCTGGTTGCTATAAAAGTTCAGTGTCATTTTCTCCCAGCAGAAGAGTCAGCTCATGTACACACATATTTTGAGGAGCTAGGCATTAATATAGAAATATAGGAAAAAAATGATGAATGGTGACACAAGAGCTGACTGGTATGGACATGCATCTGTATATCAAAACTAGTGGGTCATACAAACTGTTGCTTCCATGCTATTAAGGTGGCTGGACTCTTTCAATATTCTCTGTCACAGCTATAAAACTAAACGAGAATGAACACTGTAAAAGAAGTGGATGAGTAATGTGTTTATGTGTCTTGAAAGGGGGTAGATTTTCCCCTTCCACACTGTTTCAGATTAAATGCTTTGAAGAAATAGTTCTAATGATACTGAAATGCTTTATTCAGCTGGGATAACATGGACTGAAAGCAATGTTGCTAAATGCACATAAGTTACTGATACTTCATTATAATTCAGTATTAACTTTTATTATTAAACTGTGTTATAATATTGTGTCAAAGATAAAAGCAATTATCTGCAATATATATTGCATTGCAAAGATGATAAAGAAGATTTCAAAATGATGCAGTACCACAGTGTATTAGAAATTAAAGATGGTAATTATTATTGCATGAAAAATAAAAATAAATAAAAGCACTCCCTGTAGTAAACCATACTATTTACTGATAATTTTTATTGATGAACGGTTACAAGATATAGGGATAAATATTTTTTTACAGCTGAAAAAAATAGAAAGATGCCTCCTTTTGAAGTCCTGGGCAGGGGAAAATATCTTCAAATATCTCAAAAATAACCACTTAATAGGACCAAGAAAGTAATTTGCTCATGAACATTGAATCAGCATATTTGCAGTCCCATCTTCTTTAGATTTAAAGGTCAAACTTTAATAACTACTGTTTCTTGTCACTAGTGTTAGGACTTAGAATATCATCTTCAGATGAAAGTCAGATAAAAAATTAGTAACTCTTTTAAAGAAGCTTATTCTCCCTTTTTTGAAATCATACAGAAAGCTCTCTATGAGAGGAATGGATTAAGTTTTTGTATTCATTTGAAGAGCACATTGTACTATGGTATCACAAGCTTTGACTACAGCCTGCAGATGACACCATTATGCAAATGAATGTCAGTGCAATTTTTGATAAATGTAAATTAAAAAATCAAACAACAAAATCTGACCTTAGCTTCTCTCCTTGTTTGTGATCTATTGATTAACGTCTTCTCTGCCTGGTCTGTAATTCTACTAGTGAAATCAGAGAAATTGATCAGAATAGGATTTCTTTCATTTGAGGAAATGGAATCATCTGTAGAAAGTTCTTTGTGAAAGATTGAACACTTGCAATAAGTTGAACCTTCAGTTTTGACTTTGGAAGTTCTCTTGTGAAGAATCTGGAAAAAAGAAGAGGGCTAGCTGTCATGCACCAAGCATGATAGTGGATTCAACTTCACTGCATATAATATATGGAGAAGAGGGTGACTGCAGTGAGGCAGGAGTTAAAACTTCTGTTTAGTTTTCTCTTGCTTCAATAACTTCTGCCAGAGACACCTGGACTCTTGCAAAGCTTCTCTCCCCATCACGGTATTTACATTAATAAAATAATAAAATTAACAATATTGAAGTAAACAACAGACACCTTACTCAGTACCTAGTGCATGGTCAGTAAATTATAATATAAGGAACCCTTGCAAATGCAAAAACACCAAAAAAACCCACACAGCCACCCAGCCTATTTTATGCAGAACATCACTATCTAATATAAGCCAGTGATAGTATTGTTTCATTTCCAAAAGAAAGGTGGAATAGGAACCCTCCAGTGCCCTATTTTTAATCAAGTTCTAACAAATAATCTGTGAAATTGCATAAAGTTTTTATTAGTTCTGTGAAAGAATATTTTTCTTCTAATGCAATTTTTGGGCAAGAAAAATGACATTTGTTCTTACCCATCCCCCACAATCACCTGATTATTTTTCAAAACGTGCTTGTCAATTATACTACTAAGTGTGGAAAAAGTGAACTGAAACATTGTTAAATTAACTATACGAAGCCTTAAGGAGACACAGTAGGTGGCTGAAGTGAGAATTAAAAATGCCACATTTCCAAAGCTCCAACATTTTTAGTATTACCCGTCAAAGCTAGCAATAACAGCAAGATCATTCCAGCCTCATGATATAATTAATTGCTGCAATTTCAGACATTTCAGAAGTGAACAAGACCTTCATACTATGTTAATGAGATGGAGCTAGACTTTTGTTTTCATACAATTTTAGCAAATATTGTTAGTGGTGAGGGTGCAGGTTGACTTTATTTCTGATTTTTAACATGGGGAACAAATTTTGACTGTTGCTTGCAATTAAGCAACCACACCAACTGCAAGGCTGTTAATTAGTTTCAATGATTCTCACATTGCTCTTCCTCTCTAGCTGAACTACTCCAATTTAGAAGTTTCTTGCTTGTTTCTCTTCAATGTGCCTACAGATAAAGCCTTCTCTTCTACTTAAAATGGTCTGTACTGTCTGTTCACTCTGACACACCACTAAGTAAATTGATTGTTTTTTATTTCTGCTTACAGAAAGACTTCAAGCAGGACATACCTGCTCTGAGTTTCATCACTATTCAGCTTGCTTCCTCAAGCTTTTCCTAAAAAATACTGATCATAAATTATTTTATATTTATGGCTTTTATAGTATCATATGGTGAAAGTAGTGATGTACTTCCCATTCTTTGACTGGATGAACAAATTTATAATTGGCAGCCTTCAAAAAAGTGACAGAGGCTTTGATACTCCATGAGAATAAAAGAGTAGTTTAAAACTTTTAGAAGATTAGTGAGGTTTGGAACATTTTAAGGACTTTACTTTCTGAGAAAGTCATGTCTTGGTTGAGGTGTTACTGCTAGAGAAAACAGGCTACTATAAGATTTACTGGCTGGGTGCACGTTAAAATTTTATTTTCTCTTGTCACAGTCATCAAGGTAATTGTGAAGGTAATAGTGGCTTTGAAAAAGTGATGTCAGATTCTCTCATCTGGCCTATGTATTTGCCTCTGTGCCAGGGCTAAGCCAGAAGTTTGGGGAATATCGTGTCAAGTAGTATCCCATTCCAAGTAAAATATTCCAACTGCACTGCATTTACTACACTGTAACTTTCTGTCATCACTGCAGTCATTAACAGAAAGTAACACTTGTTTATACATGGCCCTGTTCTGAAGGGCTTAGTCATATACTTTGATATATTTACTTGCATCCATGCCAAGGTGTGTGGGAGATGTGGTATTAGGAATTTGCTCCCCACACACACTTTATAATCACTGAAACGATAGCTGACTCCAACTTTCTGTGGGCCTGGTGTATGAACCTGGTGATTGCCATAATAAAGAGAAGGCAAGGTGAAAGGGCTGAAGTTAGCTGCTTCACAATGCTGTATTTGCATCTTGGTACCAGCATTTAAAATATCAAACAGTAATCCTTTCTATGGCTCTAATGGCAGCTTGAATGATGTTCAGATTCTTGAAAAAAAACTCCTCATATTAGATGTGAGAGTGTCTGCTTGCATGTGCCCTTCTGCACATGCAATTTAAGAAAGATTGAAGAGAACAATGTGATAGAAAATAGAAACTGTAGGCCCATCTATGATTTGAAGGATGGCCACTGAAATTCTCTCTGAGAGTTACTGTTCAGGGACTGTACTCCCTTGTTCCCTGGGCTGTGGTACATAGTGTTCACATGGTCCACCTGCATCAACAGTTTGTACTTGTTGATACCTCTGTGCTTGATGTCAGTCTCACAGTGCAAGTAAGTATCATCAAACCCCAATTTTTTCTGTAGCCTTTCTGAAAATTAATTCAGAACAACCTAAACAAGGTTGTCATGATGACATCCAGCCTCCTTTGCAATAGCTCTGACTGGGAGATTTTTCCCCTGAGGTTAATCTGCACTTATCTGAACTACAAGTCTTTCCTGCGAATGCATAAGGCAGGGCTTTATGCTGTGGTGATAGCTCGGCATGTATAGATACTATTTCAAAGAACTTCCTTATCTGCTCTAATTTATTATTTTGAGATCTAATAAAACCTGCCTTAAGAGATAACTTATCTTTCGTGTCTTTTGGCATGCCCACTTAAGGTAAAAAGTCAGAGAGTCCAATTGCACAGCTTAGGCCAATAAGAGTTAAGCTAATAGATTCAAAACAAAACAAAGATCTACTTCACAGAAGCAATAATTTTACCCTTGATTTAGTCATTTTAGACTGTAGAAGTACTAAAAAATCTTAGATGCTTTAGTTAACAGCAATAGACACAAATAGTTCCTCATCTTCATCAGGAATTAAAAAGTTTTTTCTAAGAACTGAGCTAGCTCTGCCATTTATTCTTAATTATTTTTGCCTCTTGCACCTGTATTTAGGATTAACTCCAGCTGTGGTTGAAAAAAGTTACAAAAACATCAGTTTGCATCTAATAAATACTGGTTCATTACAGAAGTCCTTTGGACTTCTGCTTTGTTCCCAGATTCAAAGCACGCAGTTTGACTTCTAACTTCATAGGCCCTGATATTTCTGACATATGTGATTTCAGTAATAAGTGTATTGCAAAAGTGTCTGCAGGACAATGGGCGAAATTTAACCAAAGGTGTGTTCAGAATATATCAAGATGATATTTGGATAAGACTTTAAAATTTCAGATCAGCTTTATGTTTTACTACACTCTTTTTTCATTTGTAATGGGACATTATGCAGAATGCTTTGTTTTATATTGAAGTTAGGGAACATTATCCTTACAATTTCTGAAACACAAGAAGAACATGCTATAAAAAAATGAATAAAACCAGATATATCAATTCATTCTAGAATTTATTTTCCTCTACAAATTAAATTATTGTCAATACAAGTGTCAGTTTCTGTGAAGATGACTAATATGCAATCCTTTTAACATCATTTTATTGTTCTCTGTATGCTCTGTAATTTTTTTTCAAGGTATACTCTGGGAATGGGAATAGAGGTAAAATATGAATGAGAAAAAATAATCAAATATCTCTAAATGTATTGAAAATGAAATAAAAATGAAGAAAAGGAGCTGTTCTTTTTCAGAACATTAGAAGAAAAAAAAAAACCAAACAAAACAACCAACAAAGACTTAAAATTACCAACAGGCTGGATATCAGAGGAGGGAACCAAAAAATCTCTCAAGCATCTTAAAATCAGTTTTTGCATTAAACAATGTTATCAGCATTAGTGGATAAGACCTGTGAGCTGGTGAGCACAAGAAAATACGAATACAACTTACATTTCTGCTTTATACTTCAGAAGTCATTTAAAAAATCAAATAGATAAATATACTTCAGATACTTGGGGTTTGGATTGTACTCCTGTTATTAAAAAAAATTAAAAAATACACACTTTCAGACCTAAGGTCTATGAAATTGTGGGAAAAAAATCAATATAAAAAGTTCAGCATGTGTTTTGATAATATAAGATCAGGTTTTATTCTTTTATGCAATAAAGAAATCTCAAGGACAGCAGTTCTTTGGTTGTGATGTATGAATTTGTAAATCTGAGCAAAAATCTGAGTGACCACAGACTGCTAACTCATCATAAAATCCTGCATATCTCTGTTATATATGGCTTTTATCTGAGTTTTGACAACAACCAATTTTTTAACTTCTCTGTGTGGCAAGTGAAGAGAGACTGAGAACTCCAGATGCACCTCTCTATTTTTTAGTCTTCTTTTACATTGTGAAAAAAGACTCTTTAAGAATAATATATGAAAGAATATACAGGAGCTATGCATTGGCCGATACGCACAGCAGACAAGAGTATTAGACTCATGCTACTCAGATAACCAGGATCATAGAATCATTAGAGGTTCCTCAGAGTTTTTACTGTCCAGACAGTTATCAGTCAAATGGGAACATTTTTGTCCAGTGTTTCTTTAAGAGGTCTGGTCTGATCTTTGTTTCTGCTGAATTTCTAAGTTCTGGCTCTGTTTTTTTTCTTAGGTTTTTACACTCTTTTATGTCAGCATTTTTCTTTTAAGATCTGAAATACTATTAGTCTCATGAGTTTCACTTCTGCCTATGTTTTTACTTCCTTTATCTTGCAAGGTCTTAGCTTGCATAGTCTCTTACAGTTCAACATTTTTTCTCATTAAAGCTAAGTCAAGGTCACACAGCTGGGCTGCACCAAAGAGCATAGACAAAGGTTGTAGGTAGTTGAACCCTGGCACTATAGGTTATACAGAAGGCAGATCGGGTCCCAGAGGCTGCAAAGTCCTCTGGAAGAGTCTCTTTCTCTGATTAAAGAGGAAGGTAGGAGCAGTCCCTACCTCTTGGACCTATTAAACACATGAGGTTAAGAGGGATAAACTTCGGTCTTGGTATGATCCTTTTTTTTCTCCGTGTATCAAGCCACATTCAAATAAATCCACAGGCATAGGAAATATCATCTTAATAATGTAACCAAGAATACTACAAGAAGTGATGGTGCTATGTGGAAGTGAAAATTAGAGGAGAAATGATAAATATATCTTCTAATTAAATTCTAACCCATGCTGTGATAATGTAAGACTACATGTTCCAGGAGAATAAAAGGTTGACAGAAAGGTTGCCTTTCTTTAACTTTAGAATAGCATGAGGCATTCTGGCTTGTACAGGATATAGGAAAAGTCATAGAAAGTGTGTGTAAAGTGGAAGAAAATGAGTTTTAAAACTCTGTGTTCAAGGATAGCTGTTTTTGTGTCATGAGTATGGAACTGAAAAAAAGTCCATTTTTTTGAAAGGTTTGCAATACAATTTTTAAAGATAACATAATTGATTTGTGAAGCAATCTACTATGTCATTTGGGATAATAGCTAAGACTTTCCAAATGCTTGTTCAAAGATCCTTGAACAGAAAACATGGTCAGGCTTAATTGAAAGGTCAGTTAGGATACGAGTAGATACATACTTAATGGACTGCATCAAAAATTTTTAGTTTGTTTTCTTTCTTACCATCAACAAATTAAGAACATTTGCTGTGTGTTATTAGGTTTTCTCAATCCTATATTTTAATGTAAAAAACATTCTTTTGATAACAAAATTGTAAAAATAATGTTTCAGACAAAAATAAAAAATAACCTGTTAGCAAAATTCAACAATTTTTAGTTTCTAAATAATATTCGGCCTTAATATCTCCTTTTTTGTGTTTTTGCATTCCTCAAGTTTTCCATACAAATTGGTGAATTAGGTTGTTCCTTTAGATATCCTCAAATGCTTGTGCTCTCCACCCTGACACAAGGATACTATGTGCCTAACATTTAGAGACCTGCAGTATGTGGACTGGACCATGACTTGTGCTGTCTCTATGATCCAGTCTGTTGATTTTACCTGACGTAGTCCTTGTCAATTAAATGCTTTCCCAGCACTTAACAGCAGTCACAAGTGTTACTAGTGCTGTTGTTCCTTGTCTTTTCATCTAGATCTAGTAGATGAAATGATTGGAATCTTTAATAACTGGAAGTTATTTTTTCCAAGTTAAAAATGGTGTATTTATTATATAGTATGTAATTAAAAAATTTAGAGTATAAATTCAATTATTGAAAAAAAGGAGGAATCACATCTTTTATTACTTTTCTTCTGATTACTGGAGCTGTGATTTAGCTGCAGAATTCTGTTAGTTATGGGGCCACATTTCAGATAGTTATTGTAGCTGATATACTTTTATTGTCATTGGAAAGTAGTTGACACTATTTCAGATGTCTGGAGTTAGATGATGGACAAATATCTGCCATAAATATGGTTGCATTTACCAGGAATATGAACATTTACAGGCAAATGACATTTACTTTTTACTTTTTTAAAGTTACTTCTAGCTACTAAAGTTATATTTTGCCTGTAAAAGGCAAAAGGTAAGGTACTTGGCCTGTAGAATGATGGGAAATGTCTAAGTTCAATGCCTTCTGAAAAATAACAAAAAATACTATTGTATGGGAGCACTGCAAAAAGCAAGTATTTCTACTTTAATTTCTGATCTATGACTGAGCAATAAAACGCTACAATGGCAGAAGTCTCAGTGGAGAAGGGCAAGTGTGACAAGCCTGTGAAGCCCCAAGAATCAGAAAGGTTGTGCCTGACTCCAGCTGTTGCAAAGATGCTGACTTCATCTCAGCACAAGCTGGACCGTAGGTCAGCCTATGCTTTTTATAAACAGCTTTGAGAGTTGACTGGATCAGCTGGTGGTGCAAATGTTTCTCCCTGAGTTCATCCAGTACAGCATGGGCAGAGTGAACACATGGCTCAGCCCAACACAGAAGATGCTAACCAAGCAACTGACAAATTTCAAAGAGAGCAGTGGGTTTGAATAAGCTGCAAAACATGTATTACATCCTGGCAACTAGGGATGCCAAGCATATTGTCTGGACTGGTAATGGGAATCACTTTGTGAATGAACTGTGTATTGCAACTGCTTTATTTTGTTATGCACGCATTCCATTTGTACTCTATTTTCAGTATATTTTATATCACACTGCTAAATCAGAAATCCTACGTAGCATGAAATATCTTCAAATAAAAAAACTTGATACTAAAAACTACACCTTCCACAACTAAAAGAACCTGGTCAGAGAGTGTTGGACTCTGGCACAGTCCCACAGAAATTTTGAAGGCTGACGACTGACTTTTGATAAGCGCGAAGTTCATAAAGCTCTGTAACCTGAATTTATTGACAGGCACACTTAACGTTAATGTCTTTTTAATGAAGATTGTCCTTAGTGCTAATGAACAGAAACATCCCTGACTGATTAATGTGTACAGAAAGGGAAGGAAATCATATTTATATGTATACATTTAAACAGTCTCTCAGCACCTCTTCTTATTTAACTGCAAAATTCCTTAATTTGATAGTCTTTTCCTGATGCTCCTCTTCAAGAGGATATACATAAACATGCACGCAGGACAAAGAAGACTGATAGAAAACCTAATAAATTCTTTGTCAATTACCATTCAGTATAAGCTTCTACGCAGGTCTTTGTAGTTCTTATGGAATCAACTCTGTGAATGAATGTCTTCCTTTGTAATGCCATCTCTTTAACACTGAGCTACAGTTACACTCAGTGCATTTACTTCTGCAAGTAATCTTTCTCACTTTGTACACCTAGCTTTCACATGCGGAAATCTTCATGGAAGATATATTGTTCAGTTTTACCCTGGAAAGAAGCAAGATAGCAACAAGCGTGATTCTTTCCAGGCAGTCACAGGTTTAATATTTAGGCAAAACAGTATTTTCTCAGCCTTGTAGTTTGAATTAGGATCCTTTGAAAAGGGAATTATTTCTGATTCTCACTTATGGTAGTGAAAGTTAATCTCTATAAATAATAAGGGAACAAATTCATGCAAGTGTAGTATATGTTGTTTCTTTATTAAAGATAGGAGTCTAAATTAAAGTGTGTCTTCCTACACAGTTCAGAGCACTTCAAACATGTGACAGAACCAAGAATAAATAAACTGAAAGTATTTCAAATCATATTATGGTTATGATGCAGCACACTATAGGTGCGTGCATCATTATCTCTGCAGATTCTTATTTCAAGCTTCTAGCATTAACATAAATATTTTTAATTTTTCTAAATAAGAAGTTATATTCTCTTAAAGTTATATTCTTCTTTATGATTTCCTATCATTTCACTCTATATATTATCACTAAGTGCGCCCTTATAAATGTTATAGAATTACAGACTTCTCAGATTTTTACAATATTTTTCAGAGCTCTCAAGGAAGAAAAAAACCCCTAATTGAAATACATTTAGAAGGCTTATGAAATTTCCCATGGAAATACAGGTGTACATGTAGACTTCATAACTGTAAGGTTTTTTATCTATAATACTTATGAATTCTTTAATTAGCAATCTTAGACAAATTTTATAACAAAATGGTTTTAAGTAATTGTAGACATTTGACAGATATTCATAAAACGGGTTTTCCTAAGGTTACATGATTGCTCATCATCAGTCATGTAGCCTCTAACAGCTAACTTCTATGTCCATGTAGGGTTTTCTGGTGATAGCCTCTTCTCAACCACTCACACAACATTTATTCAAATAGGATGCTCTGTAAGGCCAAAAAGGCATAGAATCTTGAAGAATCCAGATCCTTATATTCATAGTGGTCCTAGACCTTGTCCAACAAACTCAGACTATTTAATCAATCAATTAATATGTATTATTTTAAGCACTTCAGAAAACCTAAACAAACACTCTGTCATATTCTTATGATTATAAGAATTATTATATTTCCAATATGTTTAGTAAATATGAGTGTATATCAACATCTCACTTTTTTTTTTCTTAAACCACCTAGTTTTCCAAAATTGATCACATGAATACAGGGAAGTCTTCTAGAATTAAATAATATTTTCCCTTTTAAAACACAGAAGTGTTCAAAATCACACAGGAAAGTTAAAAAAAAATTGTATTGATGAATGTGTGTTATGCTGACTTTCTTTTTGTCTTCCAGGAGATGTTATCATTTCTCTGAGGGCTTGGTTATGCTTCACAGCCACTGCCCTGAGTGGTGAGTGACAAGATATTAAAACCATTCAAAAGAAGCTACTGAAACTCTTGAAAAATCAGGCCAGTAATGGACAAAGACCAGCCTTAAGTGGCTTATCATGTATCTTATCACATAACATGAAAGCATGTTCTGTGCCTAATGGCAGTCACATTTTATTTTGCAGGTTATGACATTGGAATAGAAATTTCTTCTCTGTTAGATATATTTCTGTTCCTTATAGCACTCTGCCTTCCTTCAAGCACAGTAATGGGGACAGTTTCATATTCCTTTGCATATGAATCAGGAGATAGTGCAAGTGTGCAAGGGTTGGATGAAGGGATGCCTGAAGTAGATTTGAGGAAGGTGAAAATGACAAGATTCTGCAAGATTGTAGCATTTCTTTAGACATCACTTGGAATTAATGGATGCATCCCTATTGGTAGTGTTGTGTTTTAATCTCCTTACCTGCTCATGTTAACACGTTCTTTAATTATCAGGAAGAGCTGTAGCCATTTATAAACTCAGATGTATATATTGTTGACAACTTTATGTAAGCAAAATTCAAGATCTCGCATATGCCAAACACACCTAAATTGTCAATCTGAAGCATTAATCTAACATTTTTGGTTTTAGTATCCCTCCATGGGATGTCATACAGTCTCAAAACTGTGGGTTTAACATATAAGCAGTACTTAGAAGCCTTGACTGATGCTTGATCCTTAAGGTAGTTTACAGAGTTAAGAATCAATGGTGTTACAGCAAAATAAAGAAAAATTTACATCTGAACCCGCTTGTTCTGTGTGTTACTTAGATAATGCATAATCTGCTTTTCCTACCTTAGCTACCTCAGTTTAGTCAATATGGGGCTATATTGCACATAAAAACCCACACAATTCTAAGGTTTTGATTTTACAGATGTGCATTACAATAGTCACCAATTGCAATACTTGCAAGTATCACATAAAACTAAATGTAAAATACACAAAAATAATTAGGTTGGTTTTATTTTTTTTTCGTTTTCTGTTTAGATATGCTTATGGGCCATTTTGTTTCATTGACAGGTTTAGGAGGTTGCTGTTTGCTTCCTTGCTTGCTTTTCTAAATCCTCTTTCTACTCCTGTTTGGAGAAAGGATTTGAGCTCAATTAGTCTCTCTATAGGGACTTCTCACCGTTAGTCTGGTGTACAAAAAAACCCAAAAAAACAAAAAAAGGATTTTGGTGTTTCCTAATGTAATAATTACACATACAAACAAATGTCATGCAACAAAATCATAACTCTTATGAAAAGGAAAAATGCAATTAACTTTTATTTTAAGAACAAATTAAACAGGATTTCTGTGTTCCAGGGAATATTTAAGGCAAAGGGTAGATTTGCTGAGTTTTGTTTTTTTCATTTATCTGTCCTTTAATAACTATGACAGGTGAGAAGTTACATTTTCACTAACTTTCATACTATTCCAGTACAACTTGCAGTAGTCACTGTTTATTTTCAGAAGCAATGATTTCAATAGATTTTGCATGAATCACAGAGTAAGAGAGAAAGGTAACAGAGAGTAAAATATATTAAGTAATTACATGATGCTTTTAAAGTCAGGCCGATCTTAGCACTTTAAAAATAGACAACAACAGCAAAGAAGAGAAAAAGAGGAAGAAGGAGAAGAAAGAGAAGAAGAAGGAGGAGAAGAAGAAGAAAGAAGAAAAAGAAAAGATGACCAACCTAGAGTAATATATTTGAGGTGAATAACAAATTCACTGCCGTAAGTGGAAATGAATGGTCCTCAAGAAACAGCTGTAGATATATTTATAGAAACTATAAATAATAAACTATAATATAAACTAATAAACTATAAATATATTTATAGTTATAGAAACTATAAATATAATAATATGGGAAAGGCTGCAGAACTAGTGTACCTGGACTGTAGTAAAGCCTTTGACACAGTTTCTCACAGTATCTTATTTGAGAAACTGGCTGCCACTGGCCTGGACAGGCGCACCCTCTGCTGGGTTAAAAACTGGCTGGATGGCAGAGCCCAAAGAGTGGTGGTGAATGGAGTTAACTCCAGCTGGAGACCTGTCACAAGTGGTGTTCCCCAGGGCTCAGTCCTGGGTCCAGTTCTGTCCGATATCTGGGTCTGGATTTAGCTTTTACTTTAGGTCCATATTGATACAATCCAGAAGTTGTTTCAACTGTTTGCACTTGACCAGTTGCTATTCCATAGGAAAGGCAGGAAAGACGTTGCCTGGTAATCACTGACTGATACAAACTGTACACCTTGTTATAACCCGATATTCTTCAAAGCTCTAAGGTTCACACTAGGCCCAGAGATGAAGCTGTGAAGTAACTTCCAGATAGATAAAATTAACTGAAAAGATTAAAATGGCTCAGATGTTGTGTAGTGTTCTGAGAAGGAAGAAAACCTCTTTTAAAATGATTTTCCTCTACAAAAGTTCACATTATTATATATAAATGTTTTCAGGAAGGAAAAGAAAAATAATTCTTATAAAATCAACCTCTAAACCAACTTTTTTATTCTAAGCAGCCAGATTCCAAAAGGAATCCTCAGGTTCTAAAAGGAATCCTCAGATTCTTTTTGAGATTTGTTGATTTTTCTCTCACATGAGTTAGCTGAAATTCACAGCAAAGATATATAAATTCTTTCATATCATTTGAATTATAGAATTTTCTTTAAGAAATGCTTATTAACACTAAAGTTTGCAAGAGCACTCATAAATTTTGCAGCTTTAAAGTAAGGAAATTTTCTTCTTGATGAGTACAACTTACTGTTCTAATACTATTACTTCAAATCTGGCCTAATTGAATTCCATCATATAATATTTAAGTTATGGTTCCTTATCCCCTCATGTAATAAAAATAAAATCTATCTATGAGTTTATGACGTTCACTATTACAATTGGCTGGAAACTTAAATAGGATGTATTGGACAGAATAACACTTAAACAGAAAGGGAGCATTTTTAGTGTTGATTTTGTCGACTACTGCAATGTAATAATGTCTTTGTCCTGAGAAATGACACAATACCTCTGCAACAGACCTATTCAGAGACACTAGAAGAGGAAAATATGAAAAACAGACTTGTAAAGTAAGACTGAGAGAAACTGTTTTCTGTTAAAAACAGAAAAATCAATCTTCCAACTGTTTTCCTTTTTAAAACACTCTGGAGGGTTTTGTCTTCATTCCAAACAAGAATAAAACCAAATGCCAAAACCATGGAAGCTGATTTTTCAGCTCCATTCAAAGCTCCTGTGCAACAGAGACAACCAGCAAGGTCCACACTTAACAGTTTGTTGCAGTTAAAACTGGAGGCTATTTAAGCAGCGTGTTAGATATTGATGCATATTAAATCATCCAGGAGAAACTTTGGAAATCTGCAGATTTTCCTGCCAATCTGACTGTTCTGAAACTGGGGAAACCTCCAAAGCATATCTGAACTCAAGCCTTCTTTCTGTTTCACTGGAGACCTTGGTACTTTGAAAGTCTTAGACAGCTCCATTATTCTGATGATTTTAAAACTGCTGCTTCACAGAAAATCAATCAATTCTGAAAGTCCTAGGCTGAACATAAAGATGTTCAAGCTTCTCAATTGTTTTCCATAACACTTAGAATCAAAAAACAGGAATTCTTTCTTCTGACTAGCTCTAGCCTCTGTGGCTTAACTGTAATTTTCAAGCAAATTGAAGGCAGATAATGTACCATAACATCCAGTCATACATGGTGGATCATACATCTTTTCTAACTGTCTGTGACTTTGTATCATTATTTAGTACCAAAAGGAGAGGATTTGTGCAGTGAAACCATTGCTACTGAGGATCCCACACCATATCCTATTAATATCAAAGGCAGCTACGTTGAATTGCTTCCAGTCTTATCTCGTGGGCTGAATACTTAATAAGGCATGGTGTGCATAGATGCACTCCTGAAATGCATCTTCTGGCTTTGTTCTCTTCATAAGGAATTTAGTTCATGCACTCAAGACATCTCTATCACATGAATCAAAGATTGCTGTGACTCAAAGAGATGACTGGGCAATTCCTTTTAAAAGCACATTTTGAGCATAGCTAAAAATCTGTCAGAGATGTATACTGGTTTCCACAGGTCCTAAAGTAGCCAGCTGCATTTGAAAGTTCTAAAATAGGCTTTCCTAAACTCTGCACCCACCACAATTGACATAACTTCCCAGAGTTCCAGTAGGAACATGCCATCACTCAGGTGTCAGGCTGCAGGATGTGAACTATTCCTACTTCAATACCAGGTGTCAGTGGTCAGCACAGCTGTGGGAGGCACACCCAGGCAGAGGAAGTCCTCCGCTTACTGATGGAGCTCTGGGAGGAGGTGAGTAGTTTGTGGAGTATCTGGGAGTGCAGGAGAGAGGTAGACTACTAGAATTGCACCCTGCATTCCTTGGAACAATTCAGACCGGCAGACAAGACACATGATATGGTGACTTAAATGACAGGGGAGAAAGGCAGCAAGTTCCTGCCTGGAACAGCAGGTTCATCTCCTCTGTGACAACTCCACCTTTTTAGATGCCCTTTAATAACAGATACGAGGCTCTGCAAGTGGAACTGAACAACAATAAGGACAGTACTTCATCTAGGTTGAAGGTGTTGCTGAGGTTAAATTTACCTATGCTTTGCATCAAAACCACTTTCATAAAGGAAAAATAGGAAAAGGGTCTTTGTGCAGGAGCTACCAGGGCTCATTGATAGAGTTTTAAACTAGATTTGAAGGGGAAAAGGGATAAAACCCATCTGGCAAGCAATAAGCCTGGAGGTGACAAGCCAATGTTTAAAGGACAGTGTGCTAGCAGTATTCTTCGGTCTGCCATCTCAGTGGAGGTAGGGGATGGAGATCATAGAATCTCCGCTGGGTCTCTTCCAACCTGGTTATTCTATGATTCTATGATTCTATGAATTCTATGAATTCTATGAATCATAGAATCACCAGGTTGGAATAGACCTATTGGATCATTGAGTCCAACCATTCCTATCTGCCACTAAACCATGTACCTGAGCACATTGTCTACCCATCTTTAAAATACCTCCAGGGATGGTGACTCAACCACCTCCCTGGGCAGCTTATTCCAGTGTCCAATAGCTCTCTCTGTGAAAAATTACTTTCTGATATCCAGTCTGAACCTTCCCTCTCACAGCTTGAGGCCATTGTCCCTGTCAGGGGCAATGCCTTGAGGCCTGCATCCTCCCCTCTACAACCTCCTTTCAGGTAGCTGTAGAGAGCAATAAGGTCATCCCTCAGCCTCCTCTTCTCAAGGCTAAACAATCCCAGCTCCCTCAGCTGCTCCTTGTAAGACTTGTTCTCCAGCCCCTTCACCAGCTTCATTACTCTTCCCTGGACTCGCTCCAGAGCCTCAACATCCTTCTTGTAGCTAGGGGCCCAGAACTGATCTGTGCAGTAGTGAAGATGTAAAGGATTATTGATGTTTTAGAAACAAAGGAAGCATCCAAGAAAGATCAAGTAAGAATTAGGGCTTCTCCCTGAAAAAAGGTGATGGGATTAATAGCCTAGTATTTCCATAAATGCATTAGCAACTAAAGGAGGTCGAGGGAGAATCTCCATCCTTTATTGGGTGTGGAGGGAAACATAATGAGAAAGGATGAGGAAAAGGTTAAGGTACTTAATGCTTTCTTTGCCTCAGTCTTTGATAGTAGGACCAGTTGTTCTTTGGGTTTTCAGCCCCTGAGCTGGAAGACAGGGACAGGGAGCAGAATGAAGTCCACATAAACCAAAAGGAAATGGTAAGTGACCTGCTACACCACTTAGACACATACAGGTCTATGGGGCCCAATGGGATCATCTAGGTACTGAATGACATGGCAGAAGTTTTACCAAGCTATATCCATCACTTATCAGCAGTCCTGGCCAACTAAGGAGGTCCTGGTTGACTGGAGATTAGCAAATGTGATGCCTATCTACAAGAAAGACTGGAAGGAGTATCCAGGGAACTACAGGCATGTCAGTCTGACCTCAGTGCTGCGGAAGGTTATGGAGCAGTTCATCTTAAGCGGTATAATATGGCATGCACAGGGCAATCAGTTAATCAGGCCCAGTCAACGTGAGGTTAGAAAAGGCAAGACCTGCTTGACTAACCTGATCTCCTTCTATGAAAAGGTGACTTGCTTAGTGAATAAAGGAAAATTGTGGATAATAACTACCTAGACTTTAGTAAAACATTTGAAACCCTTTCCCATAACATTCTCCTGGAGAAACTAACTGCTCATGGCCTGGATAAGTGTAGTCTTTACTGGGTAAAAAAACATCTGGATGGCTGGGCCCAAAGAGTAGTGGTGAATGGAGTTAAATTCAGTCGGCGGCCAGTCATAGGTAGTGTTCTCAAGGGCTCAGTGCTGGGCTGGTTCCATTTAATAATCTAGACAATTGAGTGCAATCTCAGTAACTTTTCAGACGCACTTATGTTTTGAAGGTGTGTTGATCTGCTTGAGGGTAGAAAGGCTCTACAAATGGACATGGACAGGCTGGATCAATGGGTTCAGACCAATTTTATGAGATTTAACAAGGCTAAGTGCCAGGTTCTATACTTGGGTCACAATAACCTTGTGCAATGTTACAGGTTTGGGGAAGAGTGACTGGAAACAAGCTTGGTGGAAAGGAACTTGTAAGTATTGGTTTAGACAGGATATTGGGAAAATTTTCTTCACCCAACAGGCTGCCCAGAGAAGAGACCGAGTCCTCATGGCTGGAAGTATTTAAAAGACATATAGACGTCGTGCTTGGGGACACAGTTTTGTGTTGACAGTGTTAGATTTCAGTTAGACTTGATCATCTTAAATGTATTTTCTAACATAAATAGTCCTATGATTCTATGATTCTATGAGTCTTATTATCCAAGAGTCACTCTAGCTGGAATAGTTTTAGAAGTATCATTCTTTCCGTTCTGCCGTTTGTCTAGCATTGACTACAGACTGTCTTGTAATAAAATTAAGCTTCCCAGAAGACATTTGAACAAATTTCTGCTTGGAATAAAGAAGATATTTAGTAGCAATATATAAGGATAATTTTTGACTTGTCCCATTATATTTTGTGTGTGCAAGAGATAAGACCTTGCCATAATGAGGTGAAATATGTGTAAATTGCTGGCATTAATGTATATTTTTCTTAATTCTGTGGTAATTTTCAAGTTTAAAATACTATGTGTGAATTTAATGTTTATCTTTATTTTAAGTAAATGTTTAAGTAAAGAGTGCATAAAACAGAAATATAAAGTTAGAGTGCACGACTTCTTTGGATAGTCAATAATAATGTTTAAGCTCTTTAAATGTCCTGTGGACTATTATCAGTACGCGGGAAAGCATGAAATTATGATTATCTGGTACAAAGATTATTGCTATAAATTTGAGGGAAATCTATTTCTTGTAAATACAGATGAAACAAAGTAAATACCCTAAAAATCACCTCAGTGCACCATGGACTGCTGTATACGATAAATGGAACTATTCTACATATAGAAATAACAACTGAAAAATCTATTTCAAATAGTAGGAGCACCAGTGGGCACCAAATACATATCTCTACATAGTACTACCCGATCACTCCAGGTTCCCCATCTTCTCTCTCTCTCACACGCTTCTAGATTTTTAGGTTTTCTAGTACAGGGTATACAAAATGGACTGTTATGTTGTAATATTTTCCGTAAATTCTCTCCCAGACTTTCCAAATTTGCAGGTTAGGAATTACCTGGGTCAGGATGCTATGTTTTTGATACAAGAGATGTCAAGAGGAATTATTTCAGGAATTTTCCTGTTACTTTTTAAATTTCATGTATAGTTTCCTGAAGGCACTTCTACATCACTTTGAGAATTTTTCAGAAAGCCACAATGCAGGTGCTGTGAAACCACCCCTCACATGCTAATAGAACACGGACCTTGCTCTATAAATAATCTCTGTCAAGAAGAAAACAGGTACATGCCTGCTGCCCCATGGACCGTATTTCTTGAGGAATCTCTGCTATGCTCTACTGGGGTGGTGATTATTTTTCTTTTTCCCTGCTACTTCTCCTCTTTCTCTCTCTCTCTCTTTGTCTTATTCTCTCCTTTATTATATAGCACCTATGTTTTTTCTTTTCCTCGGCACTTTTGGGTGAATCAGATCATATCCAAGTTCTTGTTGCAAACTGTGAGTAACTTTGACCATGTTCAATGTACAGATTAGACCTTTTTCATGACTTTTTCTTTGCTCGAAGTCACATTTTGTCGTATCCAAGTTCTCGTTGTGGTAAAGTTGAGACTGAGATCTGCTTCTCAACTTTGGCCCTGATCGAAGTAAATATTTGATTTGAATATAGCCTGGTGGTGATTTGTCACCACTCTGGACTGCTGCACAAATTCACGGAAGAACCCTACTCCCTGCCTCCCCCTCCCCCCAAAACTATCCTGCCAAACAGGTTGGGCAGGGCCAAGCCATAACAATCGCATATAAGAATGATGGGAACAAACTTTTAGCAGGATCTGTTGCAAGAGGAAAAGGGCTAACTTTTAAAATGAAAAAGGGTCAATTTAGATTAGATATAAGGAAGACACTTTTTACAAGAGTGGTAAAACACTGAAACAGGTTGCCCAGAGAAGTGGCAGATTTCCTGAATGACGACATTCAAGGTCAGGTTGAATGAGGCTCTGAGCAACCTGATCTGGTTAAAGATGCCTTTGCTGACTGCAGGGGGGGGTTAATTAGATGACCTTTACGGGTCCCTTCCAACCCAAATAATTCTATAATTCTATGATTCTATAATTCTATTTTTTCACTTGTTTTGATCTTGCTTTGTTGTTATTGAATTAATTTTCCTTTTGCTCCTGAATTGACAAATGTGCCAGCTTACCTTTAATACACAGCAGTGACACCAAAGAATCCCATTATCTACTCCCTCAGTTGTATCCTTTCCTTTTCCCTAATTTAAAGACATTACTTTATTCTTTTCTGCAATGATGTTCTCAGACTAGTGAAACTGTGAAATCAGGGCAGAGTAAAGATCCTGGTATGATTAGCCCACACAGACTTCAATTTGAAAGAGGTATGGTCTATCTCTGTAACTCTACTGGGAATTTAAATGCCAGAGAAAGATAAATTTGCTACATAAAATAATTGACATGAACTATGAACATGAACGGCTGGAAATAAATAAAAATATTTCTTACCATGACAGCTTTTTGAAAGGATCTCCCAACCAGAGCAGAAACCAATAACAAAAAAGCCTATCTAAACAAAATAAACTGAACACCATTTAAAATAAAAATTATAACAGTTGTGAAAGGGATAATATGATGTGGTGCCTAAAGCAAGAGGATAGTAAAAATATTCTAGCTCTACATTGCAATCATCTAAATATTTCATGTGAGGGACCATTTTGCTATGTTAATTTGATATAATCTTCATTAATAATATTGCTATTACTACTGCTACAAATAATCTGCTGCTAGTCTGCTTCTGTATCACTAAAAATTTATGATCCCTGAAGCTACTGGAATATGAAGAAACATTGTAGAGATATTCAAATTTCCATTGCCTAGAAAAGAATTGCTCTGCAAGTAAATGGAAGATGCCACCTTTCAGATATGTCACTTTGGTATCTATTGCAAGCATTAAGCTCAACCAAAGAGAAAGAAAAAAAAAAGGTAAATAAAACAAGATGATAAAACATGTTCTTGAGTTTTAAGCAAGACATAAAAAGGATAAAAAAGTACTTAATATCTTTATTTTGTTTACTCCCATATAGTCAGATTTAGTCCAAACATACTATTTAATGGTTTTGGGGGGAGGAAAAGTCAGCTCTGGTGTACAGCCTTCACTGCCAAATTTCAGCTTGAAGGAAATTTTTATAGCTGAGTTATAAACTCCTAAATATCGGTGTTTATAATGGCAAGGTTGACTGGCCCTTAATTTCAACGCTAGACAGTGTCAGTACAATAGTGTGAAAGAGATAATAATTTCTCTGAGGTCAAATCCAAGTTAAAAAAGTATAGCTGGACCTTGCTAGCATATATGCATACTTATATTGTTAATTACATCCTCACTTTATTTAAGGCTGCCTAAAAAAATAAAATATTTTGGTTTTTCAACTATATCATTATTCCCAAATATTTCCATGTCTTGACATTTTCTGGCCAGACTATAGTCAAAATCATGAATGTGTTTTTTATGTAGTCTTGATTGCCTGGTTTTGAATCTCCTACTATTTTTTCTTCTGTTTCCTCTCTGTATAAATAGAGCATATGGTAATTTATTGAGTAATTAAGAGTTATAAAACATGTAAGTCACACACATATTTAGTCATAAAAACACTCTCTTCTTTACTACATCATGCGGCATAATCTTATTGATGTTATTGCCACTTTTCCTACTACAGCTCCACACAACTTTCTTGTTTTCCCCTTCATTTCATCACCTCCAGGGTAGCTAACCTGAAAGCATCCTGGATGAGGCAAGAGGTGAGGTGAGCCCTGTCAGGCTTCTGGAGAATTGTAGCGCCCTTCTGAATACTGGCACAAATAACAAATATAGTTCTTACTAATAACCTCTAGACATCTGAGATCCAGACATGCCCCCCCTGCCCCCAACCCAAGATCCAGAGATGTTTTCCTAGATGTCCTTAACCATAGGAAACTTTCTTCTCTGTCTACAAAATCATCTCTCAGACCTGTTTTACCATTTTTGATCATCTGGTCATTGTCTGGGAACATCTGGGAATAGACTACTTTTGAAGGTGTCCTAGAGTACTCAATCAGGCATGATATATCTTTGATGATGGACTGCCTTGATACTATCTGTCTCATCTATGAAAACATAAAACGTAGAGAAATATTTTTATTATAAATACCCCAAATACACAAAGATCCTTAATATATTTATGAGTAAAAAAAATAAAACCTTGCCTAGTCTACTTACACAAAAATCTTATCTAAAAGGTGCATTCCTCTGGATGTGTCTAGGTGCCTTGTTGTATACAACTTCCTGGTCTCTGTAGTCAAGGAGTCTTCCTCTATCTCACTCCACATTTCAAGTTGTATTTATCAAAGGTCATGCACAATATTGATATCAAGGTAGGTCAGAGAGTGAGGTTTATCACCTGACATGTATGCTCCATATTGTTTATCATCATTTTTTTGTGCTCCATTGGACCAGTAGTAAGAAAATCAGACAGCAAAATAAGAATTTAGATTAGAATGAAACTTAGGAATTAGGCTGCATATGTCCCAGAACGTTCCCATCACTGTGATTTGTGAATTAAAACTTAGATTAATTTGCCTTAACAACCACCTCCAATGTTCATACAATTTAGATGAACGTTTAAGAATAGAACGACTTCTTCAGTAGTGTTAATCTAAACAGTTGAAATTGATGGACCTATGTAAATTCAAGACATCATATGACCTGATTCATAAGGACATTTTTTTATGGTTAATTGTGTTTCTACTCATTCAATCGCATACTATTGAGAATGTTAAATAAATTTCTAATGCTTTTTTAAAAAAAATGGACCCCAAAACCCCATGCTGTTCTGGATAACTTTAAGGACTGCATTCTATAAATAGAAATGAAACATCAAAGGACATTATAAAATAGCAATGACAAATTTATTGACTGAAGAATTGTGGCTCTCAAACATAAGCAGGTTAGGGAAATCAGATATGTATGCCTTTGCTTAGATTCGGGGACAGTTAAAAATACACAGTCAAGTAATTTTAACTTTCAGCACTTTTATTTTTATAACAAGGCTATTTTAAGTGCAAAAAAAGAACAACCATCCATTGAAAGCTTTTAGGAATCTTTTATGACATTTTGAACTCATACGTAGTGTGTGCTATCTCCAACTACAGAACAGTTTTCTCTTACTCAGAGAAAATATTTTTAAGATAACAGGATTTTCAGGAGATAGACAAATGTAGTTAATGAATCAGTTATTCTTACTCATTAAGAATAAAGTCGATTTAATTTTCTTTTAACTTTCTTGGTCCATTGTTCTCATTTAGAAGACATCTGTTCTGCAGTTTTTGCCTGGCTTTCCTTCCATCCCCTTGCTTACAAACCACTGCATTTAAACAACAAAATAAAACAACCAAGAAACCCAGACAACCCCCCCAAAGAAACATCCCATAAATATCTCTGTGTTCTTATTTTGAGTATTTTGTTTATTAGTTTAATATTTTTTCTATGTGAGGGCTTATTTATCTAGAAGAGTGTAACACGAGATAAATTCTTCCTCATCAAGGTCAAATTTTTAATTATAAACATATTGGAGGTAAGAAATAATAAAATAAGCTAAATATATACCTTACAATCACTTAAACATATTTGTACTTTAGCTGGCTCTGAGGGGATTAATCCATCTCATGAAAATCTTGCAGGCAGATATATGTACTCGAGACACTATTGTCGAGGATAAACATGAGAAGAAAGAAGTCACTTCCGTTCATCAAAGAACACCATTCCTATACCCTTAGCTGATAGTGGGCAATTTCATTTGCTGTTAACCTATCACCTTTCAAGCATACTAAAAGCATATTTAGGAAAACATAAAATATTTAGAAAATTTCTACTGAAAATGACAGCTGAATTCAGAAAAAACCTCCATGACTTTTGCCAACATTTTCTAAATTGCAAGTTTTCTTCATTTTGAAAGAAATAAGTAGACTTTAATCTGAAACACTTCAAAAGCCCTTACTGTTCTTTTATACTGTCTCCATAGCAGCTATTTGTACCTTAATAACTTCTTAAGCCACATACTGCATCTCAGCTTTGAAAAAATGTTCCTCAATTTGAATCTAAAAATTTAATGTTTTCATGGTTTTTATTACAATCCTTTTGTGACAGAGAATGCTACATCAGATTTAATTAATGTAACTTAAAATGAAAAGGAATATTTATGTATTTTTAATTGTTGTTTATAAATAGAAGGTGATGCAATGATTTGGAAGGACAAAGTTATCTCCAACATATTCATGTTCTTATATCACGTACTTAAAGCATTATAGTTTCTATTGTACGTGGCATATCAAAGAATAACATTGGCAGCTTTGGGCTCCATCCATGTTTTTTGTAAAGTGTAAATGATGAAGCAACTTTTGACAGCCTACTAGATTGGAATGATGATGTAGGTTTCCAAAGCTTGTCCTGACTAGTAGCTCTAGTGCTTATGTTCTATGGCTTAGAGTTCTATAACTTGTATATTGAATGGAAAGTGGAAAACTAGAAATAAAGGTACTAAATGAATAGCCAGAGTCAGATGTCTAGATAGCATAAGACCAGTCACATTTACTGTTCAGTGTTAGACAATTTTGTGGTTTTAGTTGTAAGCTGTGATAAAGACTTCAAACTCATGTGCCAGGAAAACAGATCTTTCATGTATCTAAATATCTTCCGGTCATGTTCTAACACAAAAAGACCTTGATGTTTCACACTTCAGTCATATTCGTTTTGTATATGAAGTCCATAAGAGCTTCTGATTTATAATTGTTACATCTTAAATTGATTGCATCTCATGTAAGAGGTAGTAGGCAAAATGACCTTACCTCAAAGAAAACTAGAGAACTTATTTTCCTCTTTTTCATTCATGGAAAACAGATTGAGGGATGAACTGTGTAGAAGCAACTAATCGTAAAGAGTGTGGTGGGAAGACTTCCAGAAGACTTGCTGGCTATGACTTCTCGTCTATTCAACCCACATAAAATTCTACAAGGGATGGTCTGAGTCCCTGACTATTATGGACCCTCAAGAGCTTTGAGGCATGTGTAAAAGGACATCTAATCCTGACGGACTTCAAATTTTTACACCTGAAAAGCAATTTTGAGTCTCCATCATATCCCTGCAGTCCAAACACACATGGCAAGTTTTCTAAGATGCATTCTATGAAAAGCAGACTGAACATTTCTTAAATTATCTTTTTTTTTTCTCAGTAAAAATGTGAAAAGAAAAATAGAGATTTTTCTGTGGCAAAATAAAATGTGCTGTAATTAGAAGTAAAACCAGAAGACCAGAGGACTGTATTTCTTTAAATTTCTCACCAAACACACTTATCTTTTTGGACCACTTTTTAAAATAAATAAATAATGATAAAGTATTTACTGCTGATCTGTATCATTATAGATCTGTCTCTAAATATTGCTGTTAACCTTTTACATATGTGAATATTAGAAAGTTAGAAATTTCTAGTGAAATCAGTTTTGAAATATTTGAGCCGTCAGCTGCAAGTGTATGTTCAGAGTACCTTCTCCATACTACTAGAGATTTAGTAACTGGTGATTGCAGAACATCTTTAGTGCCAGAAATGGAGAGACATTTCTTTGACAAAATAAATCAGGAAGGGTCATATCTTCCACTTATATAAATGGTTGTAGCTCAGTTAGGGTCAATGGATCTTAAGCATATTATACAAGCATGGGATTTCATCCAATTTGTTTCTTCATTTCCTTTACAAAAGAAACCTTTCAAAGTAAGGAAAAAGAAATTTGCAATAAATTGACTTTAAAAACACAAACCCCAAACAACTAAGCAGCAAAACCCAAACTTATTTAGTGTTTTCTTGAGTGCAAAGAATCTTTAAAACTTACTGCATATTTGATAACCAATTGAACAAAAACTTTGTCTGTGAACTTTTCTTTAAAGTAGGTATATGACTACTCTACTGAACTCTAACCAAGGGAATTAAGTGCCTGTTCCAAGCAATGATATGATTATTGTTTTCTAACGCTTATAAGGCCTTTTATAAGTTATGCTTTGCAGACTTAACAGGATATTTGTTAACAAACTTTCTGTTTTCTCTTTTTAAAAAAACTTGTTTAATGTCATATCTGAAAGAAATTAGTCAGTGAAATCTAAGTTGTGAAATATAAGTAAATATTGTGGTCAAAGCAATAACTCTAGTATAGGCATTCAGAATTAGATCTTAGTTGATGAATCCAATCTTATTTGAGTTTATAGTGTAATATCATCATCTCCATTACACACAGTTATAATTACCTATATGTTACAGCCTAATCATTCGTATTTGTAGTTGATCAACAATTTGATTCATCAGTCTAAAATGTTTTTGCATAGGCCTAAAAATGTAGTTGCACACCAGATGTCAGCCAAACAAATGCAGTATTTGGGTAAAGAGATAATTAACAAAGAATAAAAAAGTAAAAGAAAACAGAACTTTTCTTCCATTCCTGGGACTGCATCACACAGTTTCATACTTGGGATTATTCCTATTTATAAGACATTTTAAGACCTCATGAGATTTGAGAAGGCAAATATATTCATTCTCCTCCACCGTCACATTGCACACTATGGTTTATTTGAAATAATTAATACAATATTTAGATTATAATACATTTAGTACTATACCTTTACATAAAAACAGATTTGAAGTCAATTTTATCAAGACTGTGATAAAACAGTAGAAAGAGATGAAAAAATATTAACTTGTCTAATACGTAGCGGAAATTTATGCAGCCACAAGCTGTCTGTAATAAATGTTAATTGATAACAATTTATATTTTTGGTCTTCTTCCCAGAGACTCCAAGCTATTAATCTGACTCGAACACAGCCAGAATACTTTAACAATTCTTAGCCACTAAAAGCCTTAAGGGGAATTCAAATCTGTTACAATAAATGTAATAGCTTTATCCATCTTAAAGCAGAGAGTAAGGCAAAGAGGGAAAGGAAACAAAACAAACCAAAACATTTCTTTAAAAATGTATTATTTATATTTAATGAATTTTAATAAAAAACTTTTTGCTTGAATTTGATATATAATCTTCCTCTTTCTAAAGTGATGAGAATGCATGTTGTTTACTGTGCTGCTAATGAAGATGTGGATACAAGATTTTCTGAAAATAAAGGGCTGCATGTCAAACAAATGGCTAACAATTGCTATTATTGCAAATGATATTATTTGCATTATAATAAATTACTTTAATCCTTATTGAGTCAATGTCGAATGTCAAAATGTCCTCCTTGGTTGGCAGTCCTTGATACCTCTAGTAGGCTGGAGAAATCTGGTATAACAAAGTACCTACTTCTGATCTCATACGCTTTCATTTACATCCATAACTGTAGAACATCATGAGTGACAATGGAATCACCTATATAAACATCTCATAACCAGAGTTCTTCCTTTTCAGCAACAGTTTTCTCTCTTTACCTTTTAACAGCTTTTCATGGATTCTACATAATTTACAGTGTCATTGCCTAGTGCTTCAAGGTTCTCAAACTTTAAAAAGGCAATGAAACAATAAAACCAAAAATATTCTGAATTTATATAAAGGTTTTGTGGGGATTTGTTAGGTACTTTTTTTCTTTATTAAGATTGCCTTCTTCGATTCCACTATAAAACAAGGCAGCAGAACAGAGCAAGAAAATATTCAAGGATGCTTTCCATAAAGCGCAAGAGCACTCAGTCCCCATATGTAGGAAATCAGACAGGGAAGGGATGAGATCAGTGTGGCTGAGTCAAGACCTGCTGGTTGAACTGAAGAAGAAGAGGGAACTGCACAGACAGTGCAAGAAGGGATGGGTAACCTGGGACGGGTATAAGGATGCTGCCCGGTTGTGTATGGAGGAAGTCAGGAAGGCCAAGGCGCAGCTGTAGCTGGACTTGGCAAGGAAAGTAAAGACTAACAAGAAGGGCTTCTACAGGTACTTCAACCAAAAGAGGAAGGTCAAGGAGAATGTACCGCTACTAGTGGTAGGGAACGGTGACCTCATATCAACAGACGAGGAGAAGGCTGAGGTACTCAACAAGATTTTTGCCTCAGGCTTCACTGACAACCACTCTCCTCACCCCTTCTGGGTCATGGGACAACAAGATGGTGACACCCTTCCACTATAGAGGAGGATCGGGTTCATGATCACCTGAGGAATCTGAACATTTATAAGTCTATGGGACCTGATGAGATACATCCCAGAGTACTGAGGGAATTGGCACATGTGGTTGCCAAAACACTCTCCATGATATTTGAAAAGTCATGGCAATCAGGAGAAGTCCCTTGTGACTGCAAGAAGGGTAACATTGTGTCCATTTTTAACAAAGGCAGAAAAGATGACCCTGGGAACTACCAACCTCTCAGCCTCACCTCTGTGCCTGGGAAGATCATGGAAGAGATCCTCCTAGAAGCTATGCTAAAGGATATGGAGGACATGGAGCTGATTAATGGCAGCCAGCATGGCTTCACCAGGGGCAAATCCTGTATGACCAACCTAGTGGCTTCCTGTGACTGGGTAACCACAGCAGCGGACAGGGGTAAACCGCTGGATATGATCTACCTAGACTTCTATAAAGCCTTTGACACGGTCCCCCACTACATCTTTCTCTGTAAATTGAAGAGATATGGATTTGATGGGTACGTGGTTCGGTGGATAAGAAACATTTTGGATGGTTGTATTCCCAGAGTAGTGGTCAATGGCTGGAAGTCTAGATGGAGATCCGTGACAAGTGGTGTACATCAGGGGTCTGTACTGGGACCAGTGCTGTTTAATATCTTCATCAATGATACTGACAGCAAGATTAAGTGCACCCTCAGCAAGTTTGCAGATGAACCAAACTGAGTGGTACAGTTGCCACAGTGGAAAGACAGGATTTCATCCAGAGGGACCTGGACAGGCTGGAGAAGTGGGCCTGTGAGAAAGAACCTCAAGGCCAAGTGCAAGGTCCTGCACCTGGGTCAGTGCAACCTGTGGTTTCAATATAGGATGAGGGATGACATGATTGAAAGTTGCCCTGAAGAGAGGGATTTGGGATTGCTGATTGACAGGAAGCTCAGCATGAGCCGGCAATGTGCGCTCGCAGCCCAGAAGGCCAACCATATCCTGGGCTGCATCAAAAAAAAGCATGGCCAGCAGGTCAAGGGAGGTGATTCTGCCCTTCTATTCCTCTCTTGTGAGACCTCATCTGGAGTATTATGTCCAGTTCTGGAATCCTCAACATAAGAAGGATATGGAACTGTTGGAATGGGTCCAGAGGAGGGCTACAAAGATGATCAGAGGGCTGGAGCCCCTCCCATATGAAGACAGGCTGAGAGATTTGTGGTTGTTCAGCCTGGAGAAGAGAAGTCTCTAAGGAGATATTATAGCAACCTTCCCATAATGAATGGGACCTGCAGGAAAGCAGGGGAGGGACTTTTTTACAAAGTGATAGGACTAGGGGAAATGGGTGTAAACTGAAGAGGGGCAGATTTAGACTAGACATAAGGAAGAATTTCTTCACCATGGGAGTGGTGAGGCACTGGAACAGGTTGCCTGGGGAAGCTGTGGATGCTCTGTCCCTGGAGCAGTTCAAGGTCAGGCTGGATGGGGCCTTGGGCAGCCTGATCTAGTGGGATGCGTCCCTGACCATGACAGTGGGGCTGAAACTAGATGATGTTTAAAGTCCCTTCCTACCGAAATTACTCTACGGTTCTATGATTCTATGTAGACTACATCCACTGCTCTCCCCTCATCTACCCAGCCACTTATCATAGAAGGCTATGACACTGATCAAGCATGATTTCCCCTTCTTTTCCTCCACATGCTTGGAGATGACATCCAGAATGAGGTTTTCCATCATCTTTCCAGGGATGGAGGTAGAATGCCTCCCAGGTCTTCTGCAGTGTGTCATAAGTGCATAGTAGGTAATTTCTCATGAGAAAGTCTGAATGAAGCTAATGTGATTTCACCCCCCTATAGACTTCAAGAATCATGTGGCTTTTGCTAAAGAAATAAGTTGAAGGAAAAAGTTTTGACAGAGAATTTTGAGAAGTGTAGAATGAAAAAAAAACCTCCAGCGTATGAACATATAAGCCTTTAACTAAGTAGAATTTTTTATAATGTGGAAAGGAATTCTTTTACCTTCTTGACTTGCTAGCTGAATTTTTGGATTTGTTTCATACACTGCAGATCTGTTATTTCTGATGTGTGAATGGACTAATTACACTCTTAGCATGTGTTGTCCTGTTATTAGAGATCACATATACCTATGTTTTCACTAAAAAACAATGATAGATTGTTACAGTTTTTGCCAGCTTTCTTAGGACTCCATTCTAGTGATTAATTGTAAAGGCTTATGTTCAACATAGCTGTTCATATTAATGAGAATGGTCCTAAAGAATCTGGAAAAATCACAGGGAGGATGCCCACAGAATCATTAAACTTTAATCATCCATGGGTGCCTACGCAAATGTAATTATTGGAATGTAATTATTGGAATATAATTAACGTCTAATTATGCTATGCCATATGAAAAATCTTGTCTGCCATTTGCCACGTTCTAGCCAAAATGTGTCAAAAGTACCACAAATCTGAAGATGTTCTTCTTTTGGCAAAAGAAAGCACATTCTAGCCTTCAAAAAATATACTTATTTGCTTGTATTTAAAATTTACTCTTTTCTTGTTATTATCTGAGTAATTGATGAGTGATAGCAAGAATCCGAAGTACTTAAATAAATAATTACTAGAGTAAAGCACCAAGTACAGCCCTCACAATGAGGCAATGACATGAAGTCAGCCAGTGAAACAGAGACCAGCCTGTAGGTGTCCCTGTGGAGACAGTCTGAAGTGTTACATGACTGCCTGCCTAAGGAAATTCCTTTTTGTAAGGTAACAATAAGCAGTGCAAGATATACTAAGAATAAGATCTATCTAGTGAGTGTTTAAATTATAAAAAAGATTCGTTGATGAATTTGGGTAATTTTATCTAATAAACCAGCCCACCCACACTGTTGATTTCTGACCTTGCTGAGGAAGGCTGAAGAATTGAGAAATCAATTTGAAGGCAGATTAGAAGAAATGGAAAAAGTAAGAAAAAGGACAAAGATGGTGGATAACAATGGGGAAAAGGAAATTACCTTAAAAAAAAAATTCTTTGGTTATTTCTATTAAACTGAAGTCTTCAAAGACAGAGTTTGACGAATTCTCCCTACATTATTTATAGGAAAACAAAGACTATCCTGCTAAAATAAAACCATTATTATAATCTCAGATAACAAAGAACTGCAATACCATTCAAATGAAAGTGAAAATATTTTCCCACAAACCTGTATTTACCTGCAGGGATTTCTATATCCCCACTTCTAGGATCTGACTTACGATTTGGTGCTGAGTTCTTGTTGGTGCTGGGATGAGGACTTTGTTTGCTTGATTGTTTTGGAGTATGGGGATAGCAGATTTCATTTGCTATATTTAAAAAGATTGAAAAAATGTAGGATGACAATAACAACATTTATGTTTAAATTATGCAACAATCATGAATTCAACCTCATGCAGTGTCTATATTTTATGTAGTTATAAATTTTAAATGGTGTAACTTGGAAAAATGTTCATTTATCTTATGAATTTATGAACAAATATAAAGCTACATTTTATACACCTATAACAGGTTAGTTTTTTTTTGAAGAAAAGGTAATTCTGTTAAAAGACAGTTAGCAGAATTAGTAACAAATCTTATGTAGTCTTTGTCACAGTAAAGTCATAATATTAAAAAAACAATTATACCGTCTTCCTCCTGTTGATTTGCTTACAAGTTTTAGAATGTTACTAAGCAGTTTTGTGAAGCATTGTAAAAATGGGTGTTTTGTATTATGTGTATTTCCCAAAGATAAGAAAGGGTGTTATTTACAAAAAATAAAGAAATATTGACTCTTTCATACTTTAAATTGATTATATTTAACTACTTTTAATTCGTAGAGTTTAAAAGCTTTTGCTTATTACAATAATGAATAACAAGAGGCTGTGTAACATACTTCAATTATTTCATGTGTAATTAAATCAACTCTGGGCATTTAAATTCAGATGAAAGCCATTTGCTTTCAAAAGTAGTAGTTAATCTAATATGTCAGTCTGATAGTAAGCTTTGCTACCCTATGCAAATTATAGAAAATGTTGTTTTCTGAATTGTTTTCCAAATACCTTGTTTTCAGATTACTCTTGTCCTTGTAGCTAGTCTCTTCCTAAATTACCAAGATGACACAAAATAAAGAAACATGTGAATTTTTAAGATTAGACATGACCAGTTGTTCTATATTTTCAATGTCCACTTAAACACAAACTTGAGGACTGGTATGAAAGGCATTAGAAAAAGCATGATGCTGTTGTAACTACAGTATGGGTACTATTCACAACACATAAACTGTTATTATATAAACATATGCTTGCCAAAGTCTAACTTCACAAAACCGTTACATAGTACACAGAAAATGAAGGAAATTACTTTCCTCCATTCCATTTTTTTTAAATAAATATTTATTTATTTGTTTGTTTTACTTTGTTCACTGGAAACTATAATGAAATATAGAAACTGCCATGGACTTGTGTCTTAAAAAGCTATACTGCCAGAACAGTGGAAGCAGAATTTTAATGTCATTTTAGTATTTCATAAGAACTCTAGTGCTGTATATTTTACTGACAATCTGGTAAGAATAATAACTTCTCTCTTTTTCCCCAGTCCAGTGGTTTCATTTCAAAACTCTGCCACACTGAAAAGTCTTTTTGCACATGCTTTAACAACTTGATGAAAATTTTTATATAACTTCTTCATGCATGGTCAAATTAAGTTTGGGGTGGTTCTTCTCCAAAGGTGCATACAAGGTCAAGCCTCATGGTCACTGACACTAAGAGGAGAAGATTGCTTTTAGCCTGTAAGAGCGGTATAGCCATCCAGCTTCTGCCTCTGCTGAGACTCAGTTATTTTTGTAACTGTTTAATGGCAGGATACACTAGTGGTACTAAGGAAAAAATAGCATACTTCTTTTATGAGCAGCTGTCCCTAAAAGACACCAAGACTACAAAGTAAGAGTCCATAGCTAAACAGGGAGCTTATCTCACATCCTAGCAGCCAAGATCCAGAACATCATGGACCAAGTTGTTTCTATTAGGAAGATTTTATATGCTTAGATTTTTTTTTTCTGAAACAATGTAAAAGCCTGTTCTGAATGGGTGTAACATTTCCCATCACTAGTTTACATAACTTCTTCATGTGTAAGTTCAAAAAGCTCACAGAATTTTTTCCTTTGATTTGGTAAAGAAGGCACACATGTAATTTGTTTCTTCTGTGGCGAACTTGAATTAATTTTGTGGATGTTTTTAGTTTTCCTTTAGGGTTTCATGCAAATGATAAATAAATAGCATATTTCCAATTGCACATATTAGATATGCTCTGACATAATAGCATTAGCCTGGAAAATAATGTTATTAACATTACATAATATCAGGATGCTTAAAAACGGTGGCTCCAAGCTCTCCGTATTTTTCATCATTAGCATACTGCTAAAAATATTGTGTCTGCTAACAAACAATTTTCCATTCAGCAAATGTTCCTCTGTGTTGGCTGAAATGAAAAGCTCATAAATAGAACAGCACATCACCATGAACTAGCTATAACCAAAGTTGCTGTGAGTTGTTTGTTAATGCTACAGTGCCTGCAGGAGAATTAAGAGCCTCTGACAAGATTGTGCTTCGAGGACTTAAATACCAGTTTTTCTCACAGAATGCCACTGGACTCCGGCAGAGACTGTCATTCAGTTCGTTGACCTCTTTGGAGAGTTAAGTCAGGAGATAAATTTCAATGATGCCATCATCTCTATCTTCCTGCCACCACTGAAAGTGACCTTAGTTCGGAAATCAAGGCTAAGGTCAAAAAGAGAGGAAAATACTAAATTTTGTCTTTGAGCAGCTCAAGTGTAATTCCCTGCAGCTACAATATCAACCACGCTGTATTTTCTAGAGGATAATAGTGCCTATCTGCCATGCTTGGTATTCAGTTTTAGCTGTATCTTGAGCCTTGTAACACTCTGTACACTCAAATCACCTGCACACCAGCCACTTTGCCGCAGAACTTTGAGCAAAAGGAAACAATAAAATGTCAATTATCTGCTATGTCAACCCTTGGTCTATGACTCCTGGTCTTAAGGTAATCTTTTGAGTTGTGATTATTATCTAGTCCTCCCTTGCAAATCTTGCTTCAGAAGTGAGAGGGTAAAAACTGGGTTCTGCTTGATCCTGAAGCACTGCAAGTAAATAGACTAGATACACGCATAACTGAACCCACTGAAAGCTAATGGCTCTAAAAAAAAACCTTGGCTCTAAACATTTCTGAGAAACAAAAGAAGGTAATGCCAACATAATATTTAGTCCTTTATTAGAAAATACTGTCCTGGACTAAATATTTTAATTTTATTTTCATATTATTACCACAACTCTCCAAAAGACAGATATTTTTTTACTTGTTAGTCATATCTGTCATACAAGTCATACTTGTTAGTTCTTATACAGTATACTTAATGTCTGAAAGAGAAAATTTTCATGAAAATTAGTAGCAACAGGTTTATATTAAAAATATGTTGATACAGAAATAAGATACAAGAAAAGAAGCATAATAGTAATAATTCAAAGAGTTAAAATGTGATTATCTGTAATTAAAATGGTTATCTATATTGAAAAATTGTGACTATGTTGTCTACAACCATGCTAAAAGATCTTGAAATGACAAAAATTATTATAGTATAGGGAAAAGTATTCCAAAAGTATTCTATACTATAGGGAAAAAAAGCCCAAAACTAAATTAAACCAAAATATAAATGCAAGTTTCCAGTAGTCTAGTCTAAAACTTGGCATGGATTTTGTAAATTGGGATATAAAAGCCTGTAAATAAAAATAAAGAAATAAATAAAATAGAAAGGAGGCTGTTTATGAAAACCAGCATAAATGGGCTAATTGTTTAGAGCTTGTTCCCATTCACCATAGGAAAGCAAAGAGTAGGATTTGTGTTATTTTCTTAATTTGGTATTCTGATATATGAAGTTCAAAATTTAATACATTTGAATGGTAAATTTAAATATTTGGTTACGTTGGCTGTTATGACACAATATTATACTTGTATAACAAGGATAAATCATTAAGTAAAAGACTAAGTAAGTGAGGATTTGACCAATTTATTTGTTTTGTGCTTTCATTGTTGTTCTTGTTTAGGTGATGATATTTATCAAATTATGCTGCTGTAAATTGTCTTTTGCTTCCCTAATCTAATATTTTGGGGGGATAATAGTTATTACTGGGGAGTATGAGATAACAAATAAGCAAAAAAATTAGATATTGTGCATAATTTATAAATCTTTTTTTTAAGTGACATAATTCTTTTCCTTTTTCTTCTGATTTCTTCGTCAGAAAGTGTAGGAGCAGCACCATTCTTTTACTAGTGATTTGTACTGTCATTAGCATTATCACCAGGTGGTGGATGGAGTCCTGTAAAAATCATAAAGAACAGCTGACATTGCAAATATTCATTGCTAACTAACAGTGACATTTAGGAAAAAAACATGGTAGTTCTTTGCTTTTATTTCACTGTCTTTTGCTATTTCTTTCACAACCCTAGCACGGACCTGATTGCCAATGCAGAGAAAGTTATTCGGCCCCAGTTAGCCCACTGTTAGTTGTTCAAGTACACATCAAGTTCAGTAGTACCACTTCCAGTAAAATCTGGACTCCCCGCAATTTTTCTGCCAGATTTCCTTCTAAGTAGGCTGTCTTCATCTTCTACTTGATTCATCTCTAGTAAGAATTTGTTTACTTCAGTGTAATAAAGCTTTTGACAACAGAAGTACAGATCTTGGCCTCAGTCACCTTAGTTACAGAAGATTATTTCCTAGTTCAGGGTAAGGCCAGAACTTACATTCTTTTGTGGCTACAGCTGCATTTCCAAGACAACTATATTTAAACTCTTCTATAGTATTTCGGTGAACTGATGACAAATGTCAGTGTCCATATGACTTTAAGTTGAAAAAAACCCTAAACAGGGAAAAGCTAGTAATACTTGAATGAATGTAAGCTCAAAGCTGTATGAGCCAAAACTAAAATAAAGAATTTTATTAAATCTTATCAGCCTGTATAAAAACCTGATGAATATCAAGCAGCTGTAACACTCTCAACTACTTGAAAATGCTTAAAAAGACTCTCATGTCTTCTTGTTTTGTGTCAAAAATTCACTTCACAGCTGTTGTCTATTACCTAACAGACAATGCTAACAGTTGGGATACAATAAACCCCTGATGATAAAGGGTTTAAGTGTTATCACATCTAACTACAATAGTGTGAATGGTCCAACTATAATAGAGCAAATGACCTGACAGCTCCTACCCACTGAGCATTACCACCCATCACCATCTCACCAGCAGCAGACCAAGGGACAAGTAAATTCTCATTCTGTATACAGTGCCCCTTGGGAAAGGCACAGGGCCGTTAATTTACTGGTGGCAGTGAGAGAACAGTTGTCAAAGTGCCTGGAAGCAGACCAGCAGACTGTTGACTTAATTATGCCAGACAACAGAGCCAACATTTTAAAGCTGTGAAACATGGCAATTTTTCACACTTCACCTTCCCCCATTTTTTCCTGATAGCCAGCCTTAAACAATTCAAATAATTCAAAATATTAAATATAGAAATTATCCTGTGCTTCTTCCAAATGCAAAAAAAAATAATTCACAACTAGAATTATGTAACACATTAGTAACTTTTCTGCTAGAATTCAATGTGAAAACATAATGCTACTGAACAAATTATTATTTCATCATAAGTCTTAAGAAATATTGTACAACATGGTCTACTTTTTAGATCCTAGCTTCTGAGTATCAAGGAATTACCTTGGGGTAATAGATGCTAAGTAAGAATGAAAATGTTTATACATTTTTATCTCATACGTCTATATTGTCCAGGCTTTTCAATGCACTTCTATAATTTTCAGTAATGACTTCTAATATGTGCTCTTAAGTCTATATATAAGGGTTGAGAGGTTCATCCTTTCTTCTCTAACTGGGCCACACAAGGCTTACTTCAGTTTCTGGAAGTGCCTTCTGCTCAGAGGGCTATGCTACCAGACCATACTTCAGATTTGTCTGTAACTGGTCTTTTTTTAATTCATAATGACTCTTTTCAGTACTATATTTGCATGACTAAAGTATTTATAAAACCCATCAACTGAACTATAGTATACATTTACTTCACACTTTCCATCAGCATATCTTTTTTTTTCTTGTTTTGGAAAACAATCTTAACTTTGTTACTTTGTTAAAGCTGTTGGCTTGTATTCAGAACACAAATTCAACAACTCAGACAAACATTAACATGTTTTTTCAGGTCTTCTTCAGCTACAATCAATATTCTGATACACTGGAATTTTAAATACATGTTTAATTATTTCGTATCTAAATGTGGAAACAGCGAAGGACTACTGGATCAAAGTACGAGGTGTTGACTGCCATTTGACCTCTTATGTTATTGCTGATTCCAGCTAAGGCTGGAGGTAGATTTCATTATAAAGGGTGCATTTCATGCCTCTGAAGCAAGAAACAAGTGGATCAGTGGAGAACTTTGTCACTATGCTGACTCCTGCTTATGAAAAATCTGTTTCAGACAACTCCTAAGTCTATGTGCTTCTTTTTAATATAAAAATAGAGCAAATTATTCCATAAGCAGCTGGGAGAAGCCTCATGGTGGCTAGCCCTTGTCGCCATGGACAACTTCAGTCTTCTGGATTTCAGCTTGAAATACAATGTAGTGGAAAGGAAAGAGTCTAGAAGTTTTTCTAGAGTGTGTGGAAGACTGCTTCCTGACATAGATTTTGAGTAAGCCAATTATGGAAGGCATCCCACTAGACTTGTTGTTCACAAAAAAGAGAACTTGTGGGTGATGTGATAGCTGAAGGCCATCTTGGGCTTAGGGAAAATGAAATGATAGAATTTTTGATTCTTAGAGAAGTGAGGACTTCTGGAGGATCGACTTGGCCTGTTTAAGAGACTGGTCAACAGAGTCCCTTGGGAGGCAGTCCTGAAGGGCAAAGAAGTGTAGGAAGGCTGGACATTCTTCAGAATGAAAGTCTTAAAGGTGCAGGAGCAGGCCATCCTCATGTGCTGAAAGACAAGAAGAAGAGGGGAAGAAGTGGGGAAGAAAAGGAGAATTTATGACATTTGAAAGAAGAGACGGGCAGCTCAGGAGGACTACAAAGATGTGGTGCTACACGGGGAGAAAATTAGAAGGGTGAAAGCCCAACTAGAATTTAATCAGGCCACTGTGGTAAAGGACAATAAAAAATGTTTCTATAAATCTATTAGCAGCGAAAGGAGAGCTAGGGAGAATCTCCATCCTTTATTAGATGCAGAGGGAATTGTTAGTCAGCCCAGCTCCTTATCTTCTTCACCTTTCACCAGTGGCACCACTTCTAAGGGACACAGTGGGTTGCTTCAGCCACCCTGCCAGTGCAACCCCCACCAGCATGTAGGGATCTGAAAAAAACCTCCAGGGCCACATATCAAGTGACCTCATAATACACAAAGCTTATAGTTTCTATATCTACAAGTCATCTAAATATAATATATATTGGTTTCAATTAATAAATCTTGTTAACACTTCTGATTCTTCGTTCCGTGGCTGTGGTGTAACTCTGTATATGCACGTACTTGCCTTGATATGCAGGAGGGTGACCATGGGCTAGTCTAGTCACCCTGAAAGGCAAATGAGTGATGGGGGCATAAGAGCTCCCCACTTATCTTCACTGTGCACATGGGCTTTGATTTGACCATTGGTATGGAGTGGCCACCAGACCTCCATCTCATTCCCCCCCACTCTGCAGTTCTGAAAAGCAGTAGCCATCTTCAGCAGCTCAAAGGGGAGTAATATGTCACTAAGTTATTCAGCAAGCAGAGTGGTTGAAGGCGTGGCATACTGAGACACATTGTCTTGTGTGTCATGCATTTGTTGCAGCCAAGCGTCTGTGAAGAAACACTGACACCAGATATAATCTCAAATACAACTGTTGTTGGTAGTCAGTTTCTTACTGCAAAGAGTCAATATATCCAAGCTTATTAGTCAATACTAATGCCATTTTTGTGTTGGTCTTTTTCAGTTTCTTGATCCAATAGGCGGAATAACTGCACAAGGTCATAAGCTATCTAGAAAAAAATATCAGTGCTTACATTTTTACAATAAAAATTTGAAATTATATATGTTGAATGTACTTTCTATATGTAGAAATATTACTGAGAATACAATAACTAAGCTGAGAATGAGCAGGACTTTCTAGATACTAAAAGAGGACCCATTATGTACATTTAACAGAGACTTCATGTTTTATATCAGAAATAAAAAAGACCAGCTTAAGAAAAGTCTTTCAAAAGACTAGTATGCAATGAAGACTGTATCAATAGACCAGTCTGTGCTTTAATAATCATGTGCTGCATAGTAAAATAATATGTACATTTTAAATCTTCACTAGTCCCACTTCTCTTTACAAATCATTGTCACATTCCAAAACTGAGAAAATAGTCATAATTCATAAGGAAGTATGACTTCATGAGGAAGTATGAGTTATCCTGTCAAGTGAAGATAGTACAGTAGGAGGCAAAGACAGTCATTTCATCTAGACAAGCAGATAAATAAAGGAATTACTTCCTCAAAGCTTATGTGCTTTCTACGAGAGAAGAACATTTTCATGAATGAAAAAGGAAAAAATCATTCGCATGAGCAGAAGTTTCTTTTCTGCTTTTTAATATTTGTTAAAAGAACTCAGTGAAGCAATAGGCAATCAGTGTTTCACTTCCTCAAGTAAGACTTTGTAACATATAGTGGAAGACACCTTAATGGTACAGAATTTCAGAAAATATTGTCAATTCAAGACTGATAAAGAGATGGCACAAAACCTCAGACAATATGTACAGTCTTCAACATCTTAAGCATAGGAGCACAGTGATACTTATGGTTTTTAAAGGGTACATTCTGGAGTAACTGTTGAAGTCCAGGACAGACTGCACAGCTGAGTTAGAAATGCGTGGGCAACCAGATCCAGCCCTATCTGATATAGAGATGCCAACAATACAAATACATAAACCTGAGTGTTGGAATCTGCACCTGAATTTGGCTCTGCATTTCTAAGAGTGCAGACAACATACACAGTGTGATACTGAATAGGGTCTGAAGAAACAGATTCATTTTCAGAGGGTGACATCCGTGACAAGCATGATACATAGATACTCAAAATAAATACCTAATTCATTGCTTATGATAAATTATTCTAAAGACTATTGCAATGGGAACAACATGTGTCTAAGTGTTTGAAACATCTGTCAAGTTTTAAAATATGATATTCATCGCATTTGGCTGTACTCTCTAAAACATGCAATGGAAGAGTAATTGTGAAAACAGTATAATTTGCTACTGAGTCTAAAGGCCACCAAAGAAGCAACTGATTTACTACAGGTAGAAAGGGTATCTTCAGAAAGACCTATAAGGTAGAAATAAAATGCTACAATGAAAAAAACCTGAAAGAGGTGGAAAAGATTCCTTCTGAATTCAGTTCAGTTCTTTTAAATAACTTTTGAGTCCAGTTGCCAATAATATGTTGAATTGATCGATAATTGCTTGGTTTACAGTAAAAAACACTACATATATGCGAGAAGAACGTAGAAATAAATAGTCGGAAACTATGATAGATTGATCTAGTAGATTACATTAAACCAACAGTATGCTGGAACAGATTTTTGACATCTAGGATGCTTGCCAAGACCATGGCAAGATCTTCAGGTGAATGAATAGAAATTGATACAGGTTCTGACAGCTGACAGGAACTAACAGCTGCTCTGAAGCCTGACAAATTGGCAATTTCGAAATGTTTTAGTATCAGCGATCTACAAAGATCTTACAGCAGGCTGAAGCGTCATCTGGAAAACTCAAAATCAGCATCAGGGTTGACAGAATTTGAATTAAATGTGTGGAAAATCGTGGAAAATCAGGTAGGAAGCAAACCCATGAGATGATAACTTTTGCTGTTTTTCTCAGAAATTAACAAAATGAAGAAGGGATGTCAACATGAAATGTCAAATGGAAAATGGTCAACCATGACATAGTACAGAAGAAAATTATTCTGATTTTTACTGATATAGAAACTGAACTGATTTTAAATCTTCTCAGCTCAAAAAAACCTTGTTTGAAATAGTACTCCTATCTTTCTGACATCCAGCCAAAGAAAAATAAACTATTTATATATTCATTTGCAAGGGTTGCTGTTGAAGAGAGATAAATCTATACTGAATCACTGGAAGATTCAAAAATATCAAGGTAGAAGCTGTACCAATTGACTCCTGTTATCTTGTCCACACCAGCAACTCCAAGGAGTGTTGAATTGGCATTTTCAGGTTTTCTGACTGGAAAGATTCAATATAAAGGAGGTAATCTTCAAATTCTGCAATGTTAATGAAACTGAAGAAATTCAGAAAATTATAATACTTTAAGTAAAATATAGTGTAAAGCCATTGCCATAAGCATTCAGTTCCAGTTGTCCTGCATAAAGTACATTTGTGCATGTGTTAAGCTTGATTATTCTTATTAATTATTGTTTTATCAAAGAAGTATAAACATGGAACAAACATGACGTATTAATTTGCATTTTAACATGAACCATGAGTGTTAGATTTCCTTCTTTTCTGTTTTATCTGTTGTGTGATTTCCTTTTTCACTTATTTATTTTTATTCTGTATGTAATTTATGGTGCTCTTATCTAATAAAAATATTGTTGTAGTATTGTTGTAATATAAATTTAAGACACATTCCAATCCCTGAAATGCCTGCATCCTAATAATGATAATAGAGCAGTCTCAAAATACAGGGCATATGATACTTGCAATGAAGCTGGTGAAGGGGCTGGAGAACAGGCCTTATGAGGAATGGCTGAGAGAACTGGCTTAATTTAGCCTGGAGGAGAGGAGGCTGAGGGGAGACCTCATTGCTCTCTACAACTACCTGAAAGATCATTGTAGAGAGGAGGGTGCTGGCCTCTTCTCCCAAGTGACAGGGGACAGGACAAGAGGGAATGGCCTCAAACTCCGCCATGGGAGGTTTAGGCTGGACATTAGGAAAAAATTTTTCACAGAAAGGGTCATTGGGCACTGGAAAAGGCTGCCCAGGGAGGTGGTTGAGTCACGTTCCCTGGAGGTGTTTAAGGCACGGGTGGACGAGGTGCTGAGGGGCATGGTTTAGTGTTTGATAGGAATGGTTGGACTCAATGATCTGGTGGGTCTCTTCCAACCTGGTGATTCTATGATTCTGTGATTCTATGATTCTCTCAGTTATTGCTTATTTGAAGTAAATGCTGCAAATGAGTGAATTTAAACTTCTCTTGCAAGTGCTAGTTACAGAAATGTTCTTCACAAAACATCAGTCACAAATATATTTCTTTATGTCAGTGTGACCTAATTACAGTCAGTTATTGCACATTTCTTAATCTAATCCAGAAAGGCTTTAGTTACAGCTGGACTTGAACACATCTTAAAATCAAGCAACAAGGAAAATATACCATCGTCGTTTCAACTTTTATTACATAAATTCATAATCTTTCCCTCAAAATATATTTGTGTGTATGTAATAATAATTAAGAAAATATCACAACTGAATATCATGTATTAGTGACTGAGTGTGTAAATTGCATGTATGTATACAAGAGGAAATTTCAGTGCTGGGTTAATATTTATTAGATTTTTTTTTTTTTTACTATGTCTGTATACTTAGTGCTTTTACAGGATCAAATACGTATAATTCTGAACAGTCTTCCCCCAGACTAGTTTTTCAAGAGTAATAAATGAAAGGTATTACTGTACTAAGAGCCAAGTTTATTTTACAATAATTTCATTTACTTAAAGCAAACATTATTTCTGTGTTTTCTATTTTCATGAGTTTAGATCGCTTATCTTAAGTAATTCAGAAAGCTTGCTATGAATGTTTGAAATCTATAGCTGTCTCTTACAGTGATGCTATATTGCTATAGTGCTAAGGATAGCAAAGTTATCTGCCGAGATTATCTGTAGCAATCTGGCATCTGATCCAGTGTAAAAATTGTGCATATTACTGTGTTGCTTTTAATATTAAGGTAGTGGAAGCAATGGCAGCAGTCAAAAATTCAGCTCAGAACCGACTGTTTGAGGTTAATCAAATGATGAGATACAGACTCTGATACATTTCACTCTAATGTAACTGTAGGGGATAAGGTGAGCACAATTATACATAGGATACTTTCAAGGTCAAAAGTCATGCACAAATTTACTTCTGGAGAAGATGGAATAAATATAGCTGTAAATCCATGCTCAGTCTCAGGTAGAAGCATTTAGTAACTTCTTAGTTTCATGAGCTCAGCACTCTATTATTATTGACCTTTACTTTCTCCTTTAGTTAGAAATGACAAAATTATTTATAATAGCAAGAAAGAATTTATAAAAACATGCAATAAGCTTGCACATATCAGGAGACAGACACATTTATTATACACATCCTGAACAGCACTTCTCCATCTTTCAACATTTGGGAAATTTCAGACTAGCTACTTATTCAATACAGAAGTAATTGGAGCCTAATAATGTCGGATAAAAATTTTGTTGAATGTCGTTGTTTTCTTTATGCCGCTTCTGAGAGACTTCTTTGTTTCTGTCTTTCCACTAATAACTTTGAGTAGAAAACATCAAGGTATGCATACAATTTTTTTTGACTGAATGACATATAACTACAGGTGACATGTTTGTGATACTACTCCGTATTTTATGCTTTTTTAAAAATAAAAGCTGAAGAGACTAATTTTATTGTTAAGGAGAAAATTAAAGATGTGAGAGATTAAGCTACAAGGCAGAAAGGTGTACATTTTAGTAAACCTTCAATCTCTACTTTTTTAAATAGTTTTATTATTCCTTAAGTTTCTACTGTACAGCAAGTGTAAAAAGTATTTCAGGTATACTTGTGAGTTTTAAAGAACAGCTATACTCTTTAAATAGTGGTGACCTTGACCAAGGTACCTTTCCTTTCTAAAGTTCTAAATTTCAGCTAAACTATGTGTGTGTATTTTTATGCCTAAATATTCCTCCCACCTCTCATTTACCTCCTTAGCTCCAGAATGCTCCAGATTCCAGAGCATTTCACACTGAGAGCTTCCCTTTGTGTCCTGTATATCTCCTTAATTAAAGTGATATAACATAGCAAGTTCTAATAACAAGGTCACCTACAGTGTCATAGAATCATAGAATCACAAGGTTGGAAAAGACTCATCAGATCATCGAGTCCAACCATTCCTATCTATCACTAAACCATGCCCCTCAGCACCTTGTCCACCCATCCCTTAAACACCTCCAGGGAAGGTGAATCAATCACCTCCCTGGGCAGCCTGTTCCAGTGCCCAATGACCCTTTCTGTGAAAAGTTTTTTCCTAATGTCCAGCCTAAACCTCCCATGGCGGAGCTTGAGGTCATTTCCTCTTGTCCTGTTCCCCGTCGCTTGGAAGAAAAGGCCAGCACCCTCCTCTCCACAATGTTCTTTCAGGTAGTTGTAGAGAGCAATGAGGTTTCCCCTCAGCCTCCTCTCCTCCAGGCTAAATTAAGCCAGTTCTCTCAGCCATTCCTCATAAGGCCTGTTCTCCAGCCCCTTCACCAGCTTAGTTGCTCTTCTCTGGACACACTCCAGAGGCTCAACAACCTTCTTGTGGTGAGGGGCCCAGAACTGAACACAGTATTCAAGATGCAGTCTCACCAGTGCCGCATACAGAGGGAGAATAACCTCCCTGGACCTGCTGGTCACACCGTTTCTGATATAAGCCGTGATGCCGAATGCAGGACATTTCCATCTTTGTATAAGGCTGACTACAAAACAGTATAAGAAAAAAAGCAAAATGTGAATTTGGCTGTTGAAATCTGACTGTATGACCAGTGCTTCCATTTTACCCAGGTAAATCTGAACATTTGATCAGGAAGTGATGTTTACACAATACTAGAAACAGAACAAATCAGAAAGACCTCAAGCAGTATCAGCTTGGCTGCATAAAGCACTCAATAGCCTCCAAGATTTTCAATACTTCCTGCTAAGTTGTATAATGAATAAAATATCAGTTAGTACTTTAGTTATTTGAATACCAGAGAGGCTCACAATGCATTAAATTTTTAAAATGTTTTGTAACCACTCATGTACCAAATTTGCCTTAGGAGTTCAATGGAAAGAAAATATACAACATACAGTTTATAGATCACTTAATCCGATATTTTACTTACACAAAAATGATTTACTAGTGAAATAAATATATATCAATACTCATAAGCTTAATTTGAATATCCCAAGTTGAACTTGGCAACAGAAATTAATTGATAAATGGAGTGTTCTGCTACAAACAGATTTGGCTTAACATTTTTTTTTTTTTGTGGAGCAGATAAAGAAGTGTGAATTACAAGAAGGAAGGAAAGCATTTATTGTATAAAAACAAACATTAAATGCATTCTCCCATTTAAATCAATTATTTTCTTCATCACTGTAAAATAATAGTTCTCTCAGTGACTGGTACACTTGTATTTTTCCATCTAAAAACAAACCAAGTCTAAACATTTAAATTTTTTCTTTTAAGGAATGTTGATGTGATGTTAAACCAAATGTATTGATAACAGTTTATTGCAATGATAACAACTTGTTTCCTTTCAGTAATATTTACCAGGTTTTGTCATAAAGAAGAAATTTCTAAATCAATGTAATAAGTCATATTTTTATCCTATTATACTAGGAATTATCTACACTGTGAAATGTTGACCAGGTTTTTATAAAAATATTCTACAGTTGTTATTGCTATCAGGGGCTGTCATAATTTATATGAAATCCTCCATTATGTATTCCAATGTGTAAAGAATTGAAATTTCTAACTATAATTTTTTTACTAGTTATTTTCTGCAGTCATAGGAAGTGAATTAAAATGATTCCATGAACATAATTTAAATAATCTTCTGGGTGTTTGAAATGCAATTTTTTTTTCTCTCTCCTCTTGTTTATCTACTCTTTATCAGTGCTAGTGTTGAAAATAAATAGATAAAACAACCCAACGCTATAGCAACATAATGACTTGCAGATAACAAGACTTCCACAGGATGTATGTAGCTATCTGGAGGAGCAAAAAAGGTTCACTTTTCTAATCCAGGATGTTTTTCACTGTAGAGTCATTCTGTTTGCCTGGTCTTTACTTGGCCATCTTTATGATAACGTGCATTAAAAATATAGCTGTTCATGGTCTAATGCAGACAGAATTATCTCATATTATTATTTCACATCCTTGGGTGATATTTTCTCATTCTAGAAAGCAAAGTTACTCTTTTATGATTTTCTCTGATTCTTAATGAAATGGCATTAACCTGTAATGAAAAGTGCCTAAGATTAATAAGTTGTTTTATTCCTTCAGAGAGTAGATGACTATCCTTGTTGTGCAGTGTTGTAGAATGCAATGGAGTAATTCTTCAGGGAATGAATCATATTATTTACACAGAAGAACTTTCAACAATGTAACCTTCATAAATCAGACTACCTCAATATTTTTTTATATTGCTCAAGGCATTTTACACAAAAATAAAAATGAAAGGCAAATATACATGGTAGCTACTGTGAGGACAATCAAAGAGGATTCACAGGGGAGCGGAAAAGTTCCTGAGAACAAAGCACATCATGAGAGTAGTGGGGAGCAACAAAAAGTGATGAAAGAAGATTTGAGGAAGGCAGTAACAGAACCTTATGGATAGACAGTGGGAGTGAACAGAGAAGTTGACAGCTCTGTTCAGTGACCTCCAAGATGAGATCACTTCATTAGTGATTTGTTTCGAGCCACAGCCCCAACTCTGTTCCGATTAAGAAACCTGTGCTCTATCAAACTATCATATTCAAATATTCCTACTATGGTTATCTGTTAAACAGGAAAACTAGGGGTCTGACATAACAAGCTAGAGCTATGTATCTACAAAAGACGAAGTTATGCAGTAGGGTTTCAGACATCCAGAATTTTTTCTTTCTTGCTTGTGCAGTTTTAATTTAAGAAAGATAATCTGCACATGTATGTATTTAAAAATCACTAATCCATTTTGTATGTATCAATATAATCAATTTTGTATTCTATCTGCAGTTAGTATGTTCTCCAAAGTTTTTAATGCTCAGCTCACAGCTCTACACTTAATTAAGAGTGTAGGACTGAAAGCTTAATGTTAATGGTGCTCCTATGCATTTAATAACACTTAAGAACTTGTCATTTACAACAAAACTTTGATTTATGATGCTCTCCCTTCATAGTATCTGTATGGGGGATGTTATGCCCAAGCAAGGTACACTGAATGAAATTTTGTGTTTAGAAATGTCTTCATTTTTCTAAAGGAATTTTTTTTAAAAGTACCTGGAAGACTCTGAAGATTCAGTGACAGACCAAAGGGTATGAAGAGCCACTTACATATTTGTACCTTTTTCAGGTTTTTTTTTTTCTTATTTTGAGAGCATAAATGAATTGACACATACAATGCTTAAGTATATTAAATATTTTCTCTTTATGAATTATATGACTTCAATACACAAATATATAGGATTTTTTATGTTTATGAAGGTATTTAAATGGTTAAAGCTCAAAAGTTAAAAATCGAATGGGAAAATAGAACTAGAGCAGCTGTAGATGTCCCCTGACTTGAAAAACATGACTTGGACAAGAATATAGGGAGCAAGGAGTTTGTTTCTTCAGTGTCAGTAGAAAGACCTTTTGTGGACCTTAAAATGCAGAAATGGGAATACCGTCCTCCAGACTATTAAACATGAAGAAAAACATTAATCTCTTGACAAAATACACCCTGATACATGTGTACAACAGCAGCACAGCATGGAATGTTATTGAAAGCAAGGACTGAAGTACCTGAACATATGCCACTTGGCATGCAGCAGCTATTCCTTTTGGCAAGGGGGACTGAAGCTCTCCCCAGCAACAGCAACAACAGCAAGACCATTCTGTACAACATTTTTCTGACTTATTTACTTATTTATTGGAAAGGTCTACATATAGAAGAAGAATTCAGAGTAATGCTGTTCCTTTTCATGCCAATTTTCTTCTTTGCTGTAGCTTTTTGTAATGGAGATATTACTTCCAAATAATATTAAGTATTTAATTGATGTTTAGCTGTAGAGAAAAGAAGACATAAGCAGTTAAACAAAACATAAGGAAACATCCTTCCTTCCTGCTTCCCAGGCTCAGCTTCAGTCTCTGGCCTAGCTCTGGGTCACCCATGGGTTGCAGTCCTAAGGGTGTCGTGCTGTGGGTGATCATTGGTCCCCTTCTGCCTTGTAGTTCCTCCTTCCAAGAGCATCCCATCTGTGTTGATGGTAATGTCCCCTTTCATGTGTCTCCTTTTCCTTTTCCCTTTTCTCATCTTGCATCTCCACATATATTCTTACTTTCTTACAGCTGCTACTCTTTCTTAAACATGTCTGAGGTGGTGCACCAGGAAGGTCATATTAGGCTGTAGTTTTCGAGGTCAATGGCCTGCTCGCACCGATGTCAGTCAGGGCTGAGATCATCTAAATGTGATGAAGGGAATTTCCTGTCCTTCTCCATACTGGTCCCACTTAGAGTGACTCCCAAATCCCTGACATTTATGCCCAAATGAGGGATTTTTATTTCCTTCCTTCATTCTTCCTCCACCCTCTCCCCCCTTTATTTTTCTTCCAGTCCTGAGGGCAACAGGACTCTTTTTAGTGGAGGGAGTGAAATATTTATCATAAGATGTTATAAGAAAGGGGATGTAGGGAAGAGTAAAGGAAGAGTCTTTCAAACGTGAAGATAATCAGAAAAAAAAAGGAGACACTCCACTTAGGATAAGGCACAATATAGAATAGTTTGGGTTGGTGGGAAACTTAAAGATCATCTAGTTCTAACCCCCCTGCCATGGGCAGGGACACATCCCACTAGATCAGGCTGCTCAAGGCCCCATCCAACCTGGCCTTGAACACTTCTAGGGAGGGGGCAAAGATGCTAATAGATAAATTGGCAGTTAATTTTTCTTTCAAAATAAAAGCAAAAATGCCACAAAATTAAGAAGATATGGAAAAAATCAAACTGTACAGTTAATAGAAAAATTAATGAGAAACAGTCCCAAAGTATCCATAGTTATAGAACAACATCTCATGTTAAACAGAGATGAGTGACTGTTGATAAGGGAACATACTGGCAGATAAATGTGTACAATCATTTTCATTCAAAGAACAAACAAAAAGTTGTTTTTTAAACTACATAAAAAGCTATCTAGAGCTCAAGGGTAGAACATTTCCCTTTGTAGTTATAAATCTCAACAAAACAACACAACGCAATTTTAATAGCACTATTCAGCTGAATTTCTGGGTTGTTGTTTTGGTTTTTTTCTTTCAATACGGAGAAGTCTTTTGTAAAAACTACAACTCCCTTTGGGTAGGCTAATATTCTGTAATATATTTAGGGTCTTTTCTGCACAGAAATATATTGCGTCTGGATGTATGGAGATTTACACAAAGTGCTTTCATTAACACTAATGGAATGTCTGTGTGCAAACTCTCAACATATTTCAAACCAGTGCAGAATAAACATCTATGTCAAATAGCAAGGGAGATGCATCTACGTTCAATAAAGAGGGAAGTAAATGTTTTCCATGGCCACAGTTTGATTTAGGTTGAGGTGAAAAATAGGGTTAAATCACACTGCATAAGTTTGAGCTCAACTTGGCATTTTAAAGGCAAAATAATGCAAACATAAGCAAAGCTTATCATTCCAAGTCAGAGCTACAGCAGTTCCCATATAACGTACATTGCAGAGGTTTGTTGGTAGTGGCATTTTGATTGTTTGCTTGTTTGCCTGCCAGGTCAGATGGATCTTTGTATGTGTCCACACACATGGACACGTCTTACTTAAAAAGAGGTTTAGCCTCTATATTCAACTAGACAGATTCACACAGTGAAGAGTTAATTAAAAAAATGACAAATTGTTAAGGGTAGATCTACTTTTAGGAGGCAGAAGAGTTCCAGCTTCTAGTATATGGGAAACAGTTTCACCTCCAATAAGATAAAATGATTGATGCTGCACAAAGGGGGAGCAGGGATTGTAAGAATTGCCAAAGCCAGCTTTGCAGTTCTTGGAAAATGAGAGCTCTCCCCTTCCACTTGACACTTCCCATCCTGTAAGTATTGTTTCACTAAGGGAGAAACAGATTAAATTCCAGCTGCTGTCAGTTCTTAGCCAGGTTGTTGAAGAATGTGGCTTTTGAGAAGTTGTATCAATACTTTCCTTTCATTATTACCAAAGCAGGCTTAACTGTCTTTGATGTCTTCTTACCAGCATCATTACAGTTTTCTACAACCAGTGAATAGTGGGCTTTATTTAAGGTCACATTGAAATTCTGAGTTGGAATTGCAATGCATTGGGGGACCGGATTGTTCATTGTTTATAATACCTTCCTTTTTGCAGTCCGTATTGAAACCAGTGAAAGAATGGTTTCAATTTTCTTTCACAAACATACACCAAGTTATTAACCTGGACCATTAGATTTCATAGAGTGAAAGTCGGCTCAAATATCTCTTTTTCTTGTCTGCAGACTTAGCTTTATTTAGGAGAAAAAAAGAAAAAGCTGATGAATCAATTACACACATGATGCTTTTGCAGACAGTGTAATATATCTACAAAATTTTATATGTGGACTTTTGCGATACAAACATTGATCAATGTATCATGTATGTTCTGTGTATTCAATATCCAATGATAATAGGGTAAGGTTTCTCTCTAAACACTGTATATACATCGACAGTGGATATTACACTGAAGTTTGTGCACACTCCTTCTGGAAATCAATCTAACAAAGGATATACATTTAATCATCCAGTCTTGTGGTATTTGTACAGTGTTCCTACTTTGTTATAAATCAAGAGTATCACTTCTGCTCTACCAATGTTAAAAAAGTAACAAGTAAGTAACAACAGCAACAGCAAAGTCCACAGAGCAATAACAATAAAACTGGTTATAGAAATCCTATCAGGTCTTGCTTTTTATAAACTCTGTATGTAATTCTAACCCACACTGTGAATTCTGTAGACATTTGCTGAGGATTACATGTCATATGTCACATCCAGTGTCAAAGTACAGCCACAGGACAATGAAAAAAATACTGAAAATTTGATGACTTTGTTTTAAAGACTCCATATGCTGAAAAGATCTCTAACAAGTCAAATTAAATTGTTTGCTGACAAGGTGGTAGCAGTTTATTTCTCAGCAGAAAGGAACAAAGTAGAAATTCTATTTTAAAAAGATACACAATGTCATAGTTTTGGATAACCTATTAACGCTGGAGCTGAAATCTCAAAAATGTTCCCTTGTGAGGAGAGAGATGATAAATTGTCTTCAGGGGAATTTTGAGACTCCAGAAACAATGATAAAAATGAAAAAAAAATCCTAAGTTTATGTGGACAGAAAAACAAATTGGAGGTAACATTAGGGCAAGTGGATCATCTTGTTAGAATGGGAATTTGCACATATTCAAAATTCCATAGGGAAAGAGAGCAAGATCGTGACTAGATCACTTAAATTCTACTTGAACTGGAAAGAAGCACAAAAGATACAGCGAATTTAATTAATTTCACTGAGAAGGACAACAGAAACATGTATATGAGAGCTTTGGCATGCTGCTATTGTATGTATTAATTCAATTAAGTAATGTATGCAAGCCTGTGAAATCTGAAAACTGAAAGTCCATCATGATTTTTGTCTTTAGTGTTCAATTAATAATGTTATAAATCACTGCAATGAAAATTAATGAGCCCCAAACTATCTTATTTAAATCAATACTCCTTTCCTTTCCTTTCCTTTCCTTTCCTTTCCTTTCCTTTCCTTTCCTTTCCTTTCCTTTCCTTTCCTTTCCTTTCCTTTCCTTCTTTTCCTTTCCTTTCCTTTCCTTTCCTTTCTTCCTTTCCTTTCCTTTCCTTTTCCTTTCCTTTCCTTTCCTTTCCTTTCCTTTCCTGTTCCTTTCCTTCTTTCCTTTCCTTTCCTTTCCTTTCCTTTCCTTTCCTTTCCTTTCCTTTCCTTTCCTTTCCTTTCCTTTCCTTTCCTTTCCTTTTCCTTTCCTTCCTTCCCTTCCCTTCCCTTCCCTTCCTTCCTTTCCCTTCCCTTCCCTTCCCTTCCCTTCCCTTCCCTTCCCTTCCCTTCCCTTCCCTTCCCTTCCCTTCCCTTCCCTTCCCTTCCCTTCCCTTCCCTTTCCCTTCCCTTCCTTCTCCCTTCCCTTCCCTTCCCTTCCCTTCCCTTCCCTTCCTTCCCTTCCCTTCCCTTCCCTTCCCTTCCCTTCCCTTCCCTTCCCCTTCCCTTCCCTTCCCTTCCCTTCCCTTCCCTTCCCTTCCCTTCCCTTCCCTTCCCTTCCCTTCCCTTCCCTTCCCTTCCCCTTCCCTTCCCTTCCCTTCCCTTTCCCTTCCCTTCCCCTTCCCTTCCCTTCCCTTCCCTTCCCTTCCCTTCCCTTCCCTTCCCCTCTCCCTTCCCTTCCCTTCCCTTCCCTTTCCCTTTCCTTTCTCATCTATTTTTCCTAAGAAATACCCAGATAAGGACGAGAAATAAAAGCTTTTTCTAAGCTGTTTCCTGCAACTTTTTTTCTGTCAGTTTTTGTTGTAGATTTTTCTTAGAATTTATAAAAAAATATCCTCACAGATATTTTGAGACATAATAGAAGATTACAAATGTATCGTAGAGACAGAGGTCATTGTATAGTGAAGGGAAGGTTAGCAGTTATATTAAAATATTTCCCCAAGGGCTTTTCCATTATTAAGTTTCAAGAGACAATATAAACTATGCACCAGGATATAGGAATCATATTAGTGCAATACCACCACATTTACAACATCAATGACTCAATAATACTAATTACATAGTTCACTTCAGCCTTAGCAGGGCAAAACACAACTTTTCTATCAGTTCTGGGAAAAAAAAGAAGTAATTTTAGGAACACTAATACAGATTAACTAACAAGATAATACATCTCACGTACTTCAAAAAATTTATATTCAGCTAATCTGAAAATAATACATTGTTTGAGTTTGTAATAGTAGCATTTAGATTTCAAATCAGATACTTTGTCAGTTTGGTTTTAAAAAGGTAAGAGGTGAAACTAATTCATAAAGGTTCCTTTTAGAAGGCAGATTTCTTCTTTACTGTGGTACATGGTCTGAACTATAATAGAAAAAGTTTTTTTCCTTAATAAAACGTTGAAGGATTTTTGGGCTGTATTTGTTCTTATTTGGTTTGATTTTTTTTCAATGCACTACACTTTGAAAAGAAAGTACAGACATTAGCTAACAAATCAGTTTCTCTGGTGTTCTTTGCTGGGGTTCTTTTGCGCTCCTTGCTAACATGTATATGAAAATGTCTCCTCGGTAGTTTTGATTTACTGGTGGAAAATCGTACTGTCTATATTCAAGAGCCAAGTAATGAAAAATAATGTCTGTTATAAGTTTGGAAGATTAATCAAATAATTTTCAGCATCATAGTCTGACTGCAGGGTTTAAACTTAAGCTTACTACATCAATAAAGTTGTAAAGAGAAAACACTATAGAAAATTGACAGTAAGGCTTCTAGAAAATAGGGGATTTTAAAACTGTTGCAGTCTCACCAATGTAATTCTTTTCATATTGCCACTTATAAAATATCTGTATCCTATCCTATGACACAAGACTACCCTTAGCGTACAGTACTTTCAAGAAATCCTAGGTCAAGAATTCTTACTGTACTTTCATTTATAATTTAGCCATTAAAGGTCAGAGTGAAAGCACGTGTTTAGGGTGACTTTGTGAAGGTGATAAAACTGCAGCCCACAGACAATGTGAAGGAGGTCCACATTTCTTTATTTAAGCTTGATGTAGAAATCATTCATCTCTTTTCTTCAGGCAATCTTGGTTCAATATTGCAGAGTAAAGGCATTATGTTTCACAACCTTTAGCTGGTTTCATATTGATCCATGACTTTAATATATGTGTATGACACACACAGCGCATTAATACAAATCTGAACTTGAAAAATATTGTCTGGTGGACTATAGAACAGTGAACATCTGTGCTTTAAAGTAAAGCTGATTGAGATTTCTGCAATTTACTTTTGCTAAAATCAATTTTTACCTTCCTCCTGTTTTTTGTTATGTAAAGTGTTTCTAATTAACATAGGATACTTTTAATGTGCTATGCCTTGGGAAAGAAATGCACAAATTAACACAAAATTATGTGATTACTGTAGGAAACTTTGGACAATTAGTTTGGGGTTTTTTTTTAAATTATATTTGAAGATGGAAAACCAATAGCAAAAATAGAATTTAAATATCAAAATATATTGGGTTTTGTTATCTTTTTCTTTTTTGGAATGGACATAGCTTGTGCTACTCTATCACTGATCTTTAAAGTATATATCTTTGAATTCTCTTTTTTTAGTTGGAAAGTTCACAAAGTCCACATAACTACATACAGGAATCAAGATGTCAGAAACAAGGGTTTTGATGCAGGAACAATCTTTCTTAGAGCTCAATAATTCAGTATTTCTTTGACTTTACTGCATTATGTTTTAGCAGAATATTCCTATTAGATTATTTATAGATACTAGACTCAGTCTTCCTGAAGAACTGGGGCCTTTTGTTAACAGAGTTTTTGAAGAGTGAAGTTAGCTAAAAACTTTTATGAAACTTAACGTGAGGAATTAATTCAGTTACAAAACATGGCTTTTCGGGAGTTGTGGGAGTCATATTTCTAAATTTTGTTGCCTGATATTGGAGGTAAAGAAAAAGATTGTGGTTAAATACAATGACCAGTAAAATTATTAGGAAACATTTCTTCACCAAAAGAGTTGTCAAACATTTAAACAGGCTTGCCAGGGAAGTGGTTGAATCACCATTTCTAGAGGTATTCAAAAGACGTGTAGATGTGGCACTTAAGAACATGGTTTAGTAGTAGAATTGGCACTGTTAGGATAACGATTGAACTTCATGAACTTAAAGGTCTTTTCCAAAGTAAATGGGTCTATGGCAAAAGAACATGTAGATCAAGATTGACTAGGAGAAGTAGCATAGATCAGTGGTTAACAAGAAATACAAATAATGTAAAAAAAAAAGCAGTGGAAGCTAACTTGTAGACAACTATAATGTCTCTGTTAATGTCATTAGGCTGTAATGAAGCAAATGAGTTAAAAGAACTTTGAAGATTGAAAGGTAAGTTACATTGACAGGCATTTGTTCAAATACTGATAAAATCTGGCACAAGAGGCAGAAGAAATTCAAGCCATCATATTATTCCAACTATGATCAGAAAGCACAAGAAGCAATGGACTCACACCACTCAAACAGTGTCCCTTGGAGAACCGAAAACAGCTTTAGCACAGTTCTTCGGGCAGGTTTCCTTTTTTTATTAAGTACTCAGACAGCAGCTGAGACATGAGATCTAGATATTGTGACACACAGCAGTCTAGGTTCCTTGTGGGACAGAGGAGTAAAGCAAAAGGCTCAAGGCAGTCTCTTGGAATTTGGCCTCCTACAGGGAAAAGTTGCAGTATGTGTAATACACAATGCCTTGTGCGTTTTACAGATAACCATACTGAAGACACCTCCTATTACTTCTCAAAGGTTATTTTTTTTTTAATAATGCAAAAGACAGAAGGATAAACCTGAAATATCTTAGCTAAGAGTTTGAGCATTTCTAACATATACCAGCATTTTCAAGATGCAAAGTAAAAAAATGACTCATTAAGCTGTATATGATACAAGGTCAATCACGAAGAAGTTCCAAAAGTAATCATGTCAAATTTTCCCCAGAGATGAATTAATTAGACACTAAAAAACAAGTTGAAAGGAATAGAGATGATACAAAGGAAGTGGTCCATAAATTGAAAGTGACTGATAGCAACTAATTTTCTCTATCAGGAGTCCTTCATGATTAAGAGTTTCTACCTAATTTCACCCTTGAATCAATTGCATTCACTTATCCAGTTTGGTAAGGTCACTGGCATTGTTTTAATTCTTACTTAACATCTCATCTCTTGCTGTACTGACAATATGCTGTGCAAGAAACCTGTCTGATGAGTGCCTGAAGCAATGTGTTGTGGAGGTAAATTGTTTTAGCAAATCTTTTTACTAAAACAAAATGAGCAGCAAGATGTTTCTCGTTTCAACTGTAAAAGAATAAATATTTTATCTCTTCTTCAAAAGCTTATCTGTAATTCTATGGGTTTAAAGAACAATTTAAAGTGTAAAAGCACTTAATTCACTTTAACTTTGATTATATTACATGGTTTATTGTATTGAAGACTTGAATTAATTCATGACTGTATGCTGTATGATTTCAGACTGATTTTTATTCAGTTTCCTCAGGTAAACAGCCACCTTTTTCAAATGGACTTGCAGAGTGTACATAAGTGATCTAAGAATATCTATGAAAGAATTTTCACACAAATAAGATTTACAGTTTTGTAAGGATGCTGGGTTTTTTCCCCTCTTTCCTTAAAACCTCTCAAAAGCATCAGCATTCAGTACGCAAGTGATAGAACATTAATGAAAAGGCATGCTGAAGCATTTGAAGTGGGGAAAACAATCACTTCACTTCTCATCAAACATGCAGAGAGTTTAATCTGTTGCCCTTTAATAAAGATACGCAAAAATTTTATCTAATTATAATGTCCCTCCCAAGTTACCAGTGAATCACTCAGTGAAGGTCAAGATTCAAGGAGCAGAGCTTCAGGCCACATCAGTTGCTGACCTTGAACATTGCACAGAATCAAGAGTGATATTGCTTTACAAGATTTTGATTGGCAGCATCCTATTCCAAGTAGTACCAGTTTGTGCCAAATAAAAACATGTGACCTGTTGAAGATCAGTAAAAACAACAAGCAACAAATTGTAGGTATGATGAGGACAAATATGAAAATAGAAAAGAGCAACATGGTTTGTTTTATTCTGTACCTAATTGTGACATTTATCAAGAGAGATAACAGAAATGGCAGAGCGAAAGGAAGAGCTTTATTTTGTAATAGATTTTCAACACAATTTTTCTTTCACTCCATGAGGAATAAATTTAGGAAAAAAAAAAAAAGAAGTTGAAAAGCAAGAATAACTGGTTTCATTATTGAGTGAATAGTGTGCCTTTCTATAAGCCTACAACTAAAGTTTTTCTTCAATAACTCTCATAGCTGACAGTATCTTGATAAAAACCTAAGATTTCATAAACTACAAAAGGGAGAATTTGAAATAAGAACCCTATGTATAAAGGCAGATGAGACACTCCCAACTTAGAGCCCTGTAATTCTGATACTCAAATTGTACACAGTTGGTACACAAATCTATTAAAGATATTTTAAGACTGTCTCTTCCTCGGTTCTAATTTGCCTTATCCTGCGTTGTCTTATGTGCCTAGCCTCACCTCTCTTTGCTTCTCATTGGCTTCTTCTATCTTTCTGGTGTCTAATAACACTGAATGTAAAATCACATATGTTCAAGTGACTGTTGTTCACCCTTCCAGATCATGAAGTTCCTTAGTTCCTTATATAGATCTGTCTTTGTGCTTACTTTACTACCTCTGCCTGTAGGAAAATTCACTCCGTGACTGCTTGGCGCAAAGTGCTACTATTTGTCAATATGGCAGATGAAATAGGAGGTCAAATGCTATCCTCATTTATGATTGTGAGAACAGAATCAATCTCTCTAATTCCAATGTGAGACACGCAAAATCCCTGCGAGTAATCTTAACTTAGAATGCAGTAACAAAAATCTCTAAGATGATAACTTAGTTTCTTTTTTGTTATACTTTAATTTCACAAGGGTAAAGGGGTATATCTGAGATGGAAAGGATAATATATGAATCCTATACACATTTCAATAGTGTTCAAAATATTTGTACATAGTTTGAAAGCTAAGGAAAAATCTTCTGTTTCTTGTTTTGTATCATGTAATATGTATGCTTTAATTTCACAATATATGTGTGTAGTACATATCTTGCTTTTTTTTTACTCCCTAAGCTATCACACCTGTGTTCTTTTTTTGTTTACTTTGCTGTTTTCCTTTTTTCATTCTTATTTGATTGTTCATTTGCTTCCTAGGAAAACCTAAACAGGGGGTTTCACTCAAGTACAAGAGAAGACTGACTCGGTCTCTATTCTCTCTTTCATGATTACATAATGACCTCATGGCTTCCATCTGGGGTGAACCATCTTAGCTGAAGAAAATCTATTATCATCTCCTGCTAATTGCCTTTTAAGCTTTCAAGAGACAGTCTTAAATTACTCAAACCCAAAAGGAAAGGTCAGAAGTTCATAAAATCCTACAGACTCTGCCGAACTCTGCAGTGCTTTATATCCAAAGTGTGTCTCGGAAGAAGACTTTTTTTTTCATTTGCACAGTTCTTTTGTCAATTTCAGTACATTAAAACTACATTTATTTTCTTCCCAAAATTGTTATGCCTGAATCACATAATAGGGATGAAAACTGCAAGACTGGGTTGAAAACTATCATACCTCTGAGTTTGGAATTTATCTAAATATTACCCACATGGTTGCTGGCACTCAAACACAACAAGGTTTCTCTTCAAAGAGAATTAAGGTCAAGCAGAAAAGAAAAAGAAAAAAACATTTCATGTAATAATTGAATGAAACATTAAATCACATATCTCTAGTATTTAAGTTCTTTGACTTCTTAAAGTTACACAGTCTCCAAATGGGAGACAGACCTTTGGTAAGAAAGGATACAAATTTGTAATGGAAAAGAAAAAATATAGTTGAAAAAATTAAAGTAAGAATTGAATATAACATATAACATGAGTTTGAAGTCTAAACTGAGCTAGATGGAGTCATATTACCATTCTTACTTTAAGATGTGGAAGTAAGGCAAAGAGATGTTTGACTCTAAGTTGGAAAAATATTTGAAGACATTCTTAGCTTAAATAATACTATGTAAACATGGCAGGTTAGATTGGATTAAATATGGTAAATGTTAGGAACATGGCTTGAGCACAGAATATTCTAGAAGTTTCTTGAAAAGGGATTCCTTATTTAACTCTCACTCTTGGCATCCAGCTCCAGCTTGTAGGCACTGAAAACTCATCTTCCTCTACTGCAGCATAGCCCTGAAGAGGTTAAGAAAAAGAGGTCCTTCTTTTGTAGTCTTTACATATTAGTAAGTATTTATAACTTCTTCTCAAAACACATTCAAAAATGCTTCTACTGCTTCAACTTTCTTCCCTTTATCTCCACCATATTCCTGTAAAATAATGTCTTGCTTCTGTTGCCTCGTTCCTCATGCATAAGTGCCTTCAAAAAATGGCAAGAGTATGTGAGAGAGGTTTGTAATCAAGGTCTTCTCTCACGCAGATATTTGTTTTTCTATAGTGTTGGCCTTACTATTAGTCAATTTATATTTGATTATTTTCTCCAGAATGGAACAACTTTAAAACTCCTCACTGTGGCAGAAGACATCATAGGCTTATGTAAGAGTTAAATTTCTTCAAGTTGAAGAATCTGAACATGTCACACCCACAACAGCAGCCTAAAGTCTGAACCAAAGACATTGAAACAAGCAGTAGCCTATAGTGTAGTTAATTTTTCAGTCAAAATATCAGTACTGTCTAACTTCACACATACACTCCCTAAATAAAGTTGTTAAATAACTGCCCAACATTGTACTTAGAGCTGTGAATCCAATTAGGACAGTCATGCCACCCAAAGAAAGATGTGTAACACACTTTAATATTTCTTTCTTCCTTATCTACTCAATGAAGTACTGCACTCTGTTCTAGGCCTCAACAATCATACAAGATTCTTCATTCATTCCAGTAGGGATCATCATCAGATATGTGTTATAACTCATTGAATTGTACTGTTCTGCTGAGCTGGTGCTGCAAGGAGAATAATCTCTTATCTGCCTGCATCAGTGAAAACACTCTCATACTACCTGTGTTTTTGTAAACACAATTTTCAGACGTGAGCATCTTTCTATACATTGCAGAGCCATCTATACACTAAATAAACAAAATATTTACTAAGTAAATCTTGTTTGTAAGATATATTTGATGTATTTTTCTAGTTTGTTAAGGGGTAATAGAACAACACTAATTTCTATACTTACCCTTATGCTTCTACATTCCATCTATTAGCAGCCAACAGTGTTCAGCACTGCAAAGCATCTCCAGACAATCAGAAAGGACAAAAGGTCCATCTTGACACCCATGTTAAACACTATACATTTCCTCCTGTGCTTTTCATTCATACTGCTCTTTTCTACCTTGAACACTACAGTCTCCTGTCTGATCCTAGAGTTATCATCTTCTTTCCAGAGCCACACAATGCCTCTCCCTACCTCCATTAGTGCTTGACAGTTGAAAAAAAATCCCAGTGTTTCAAGTAAGATCTTCAAAGAAGATGTTTCAATGAAACATCTGTAAAAGGTTGTTGGGTAAGCCACAGAACAATATGTAGGCTACCAACAGCCCTTACAGGAGGAAAATTTAGTACCACAGATCTGTCCCCTTGAAAAGCTGGTACATATCTATGCAGTATACACCTACTTACAGGCTTGATTAAGGGAAACATTGCCTGCATAACCCATAGAAAGCAAAATTATAGCATAATAACTTTGAGGCTTTTCACAATGGGACGGCCTATGTGGCACCAAGTTTACAGGTATCAGATGGGAGCCACCTTTCTCAAGACAGGAGGAGGGTCTTTGCTCAGGAGCTTGCAGGACTCATTGACAGAGTTTTAAACTAGATGTGAAGTGGGGCGGTGATAATTTCAGACTTGCCAATGACAAGCTGCAGGAGGACACACAATGGTTAGAGGGATGGGGCGCTGGTATGTGCCCTCCGTTTTTTTTTGAGTCTTGTGGAGAAGAGCTGGGAGCTCCTGAGGTAGCAGGAGCCAGCAAGGAAGCATTCACAGAACACCTTAAAGTAAATAAGGAGTGTTCCACTAAGAAGGTATGTGGCCAACAGCCCAGATGAAGTGCCTCTATACAAGCACACAAAGCTTGGTCAACAATCAGGAGGAGTTGGAAACTACAGTGCTGGTAGAAAGCTATGATTTGATAGCCATTACTGAAACTTGGTGAGATGAATCCCATGACTGGAGTGTGGCTATCAATGGCTACAGGATGTCCAGAAGGGACAGAGCAGGAAGGACAGGTGGAGGCATTGCCCTCTGTAACAGAAGATGGATAGAGTGTGAAGAGCTCTCATCTTTGAAGAGTAGCCACAAACAGGTCTAAAGCTTATGGGTCAGAATAAAACACCAAGGAAACAAAAGGAACTGCATAGTTGATGTACCCCACAGGCCACCTGATCAAGGCAAGCTTATCAACTACAGGAGGTTTCACACTTGCAAGCCTCATCACACTGGGGGACTTCAACCACCTTGGCATCTGCTGCAAGAGTAGCATGACAAGATTTAGGCAATCCAAGAGATTTGTAAGTGCATCAAAGATAACTTTTTAACCCAGGTAATAGACACCCTTACTCAAGGGGATACAATACTGGACCTGATGGTCACCAATGAAAATGAGCTCATCAGTCATGTTAAGACCAGAGGCAGCCTGAGTTGCAGTGATCACACACTGGTTAAGCTCAAGGTCCAGAGGGATATGAGATAGGTGAGGAGTATAGTCAGGACCCTAAATTTTAGGAAAGCAAACTTCCATCTCTTCAAGGAGTTAGTAGGACCCCCTGGGATATACTCCTCAGGGACAAGGGAACAGAACAGAGCTGGCAGATATTTTAAGTGTGCTTTCCATAAAGCACAAGAGTGCTCAGTTACCGTATGTAGGAAATCAGAATATAGTGACCAATGGCTCAATGTCCAGATGGAGGTCCACGACAAGTAGTCTCCCTCACAGGTCTGCACTGGGACCAGTGCTGTTTAGTATCTTCATCAACAATATAGACAGCGAGATCGAGCACACCCTCAGCAAGTTTGCAGGTGACACCAAGATGAGTGGTGCAGTCATCCTACCAGAAGGACAGGATGTCATCCAGTGAGACCTGGGCAAGCTGAAGAAGTGGGTCTATGTGAATATCATCAGGTTCGACAAGGCCAAGTACAAGGTCCTACACCTGCGTCAGGGCAATACTTGGTTTCAATGCAGGATGGGAGATGATGTGATTGAGACCTGCCCTGTGGAGAAGGACTTGGGGGTGCTGACTGAGAGGAAGCTCGATGTCAGCCAACAATGTACACTCGCAGCCCAGAAGGCCAAACATATCCTGGGCTGCATCAAAAGAAGCACGGCCAGCAGGTTGAGGGAGGTGATTCTGCCCCTCTGCTCTGCTCTTCTGAGGCCCTACTTGGAGTATTGTGACCAGTTCTTGAATCCTCAGTGTAAGAAAGATATGGAACTGTTGGAACAGGCCCAGAGGAGGGCTACAAAGGCTGTTTTGTGGACTGGCTGAGAGAGTCGGAGTTGTTTTGGCCTGGCTCTGAGGAAATCTTATAACAGCCTTCCGGTGCCTGAAGAAGGACTACAAGAAAGCGGGGGGGACTGTTTAAAAAGACATGTAGTGATAGGATGAGGGGGAATGGCTTTTAATTGTAGAGGGGAAGATTTAGACTAGACATAAGGAGGGAATTCTCCTCAATGAGGATGGTGAGGCACTGGAACATGTTGCCTAGGGAAGTTGTGCATGTCCCCTCCCTGGAAGTGTTCAAGTCCAGGCTGGCTGGGGCCTGATCCAGTGGGAGATGTCCCTGCCCGTGGCAGGGGGTTTGGAACTAGGTGATCTTTAAGGCCCCTTCCAACACAAACCATTCTAAGATTATATAACTTAGCATAATCAAGGTCCAAGAGAAACTTTTACTTCATGTGTAAGTTGATATCCCTAGCTGTATACAGAATCACAGAACCACCAGGTTGGAAAAGACCAACAGGATCATTGAGTCCAACCATTCCTATCAAACACTAAACCATGCCCCTCAGCACCTCATCCACCCATCTTTTAAACACCTCCAGGGAAGGTGACTCAACCACCTCCCTGGGCAGCCTGTGCCAGTGTCCAATGACACTTTCCATGAAATATTTTTTTTCTGATGTCCAGCCTGAACTTCCCCTGGTGAAGCTTGAGGACATTCCCCCTTCTCCTGTCCCCTGTCACTTCAAAGAAGAGGCCAGCTCATTCCTCTCTACAACCTCTTTTCAGGTAGTTGTAGAGAGCAGTAAGGTCTGCCCTTAGTCTCCTCTGCTCTAGGCTAAACAACCCCAGCTCTCTCAGCCGCTCCTCATAAGGCCTGTTCTCCAGCCCCTTCACCAGCTTTGTTGCTCTTCTCTAGACTTGCTCCAGAGTCTCAACATCCTTCTTGTGGTGAGGGGCTTGGAACTGAACACAGTATTTGAGGTGCATCACCAAAGCTGATCATTCATCTTAAAGAGTTGTTACTGCTTGATTTGCTTTTTTTATGGTGTTTTTATTCATTTGTTCTCAGAATTTTTAAAGGAATACCTCTTAAGGTCATTACCTCAGAATTAGACTCACATTCAGATGAGAATGTTGGTATACCTTGGAGATTTGATTAACTAAAAGCTATTTTTTTATTTATCTGCAAGCAGTCGAAATTGTGTTTTCTGCTTGTAAAAGTGCTACTAATTCTTTTTAGTAGTAAGCATAATAATCCTTCTAAGTTACAAATCCAAGCCAAGCACCCTGGTACAATTGCTGATTCTATGTTTTCAGACAAGAAAAAAAATCTAATTTTTTAGAATGTTGATAAATAAGAGGTTTGTTTTTATCTCTGTCTATTGTTCAGCATATACAATAGGCGGAATAGAATGAGTTAAATATATGATGCTTTTATTTGTTTGCAATTGTTGCTTACAAAGCATTTATAACAGGCTCTGTGGGACTCCTTGTAATGGTGGAGAAACAATTTGTTTTGGGAATTAATTTATTGAATATGAAATATTTCCAGTTTGCTTTTGAAGCTATAATGGCATGACTGAATTCAGAAGTGCCCTTGAAAATCTGCGATTTAGAATGACATATAGACAAAATTATTCTACGCAGTGCCGAGGAAGCTGCTAATAACAAATAAATGTATTCTGGTTTTCTTTATGTAATAACTGGTACTGACTTTGATTTAATTTTCTTTTTTTATTTCACCTCTGACATAATATTTGCAGTAACTCACAAAGGTCTCAATTCACCATAGATTTTAAACACGTGCTGAGTTTCTAGCAGAAAGAATACAACTCCACCTGTTTAGGCTGATGATGCTCTGTGGTGCACCTCAGCATTATGCTTTACATTTCCTATGTATCCTTTGAATCATTCTTATTCTTTAAATTAGTCTATTCTGGTTTCTGAGAGATCGGGTCCTATTGCACGGACAATTAGTGATTGGTGATAAAGAAAACCCAGTCATTCCCCTTTATTCCTTTCACTAATCAGCCAAATTAATACCTTGAACTGAAGAAAATCAAATATCACTTTCTATTTTCGTAGGGGGCTGCTGTTTGTTTTAGCTCTCTGAACATCTAACCTATGCAGTCCTTGTTTAAGCACTAAGTATTAATGCTGAGTCTGTTAATGAAATATTTCTAAGTGACTAAATATATGATCAATGTCAATGATTTGCTTATATTTTTAAGCAGAAGGCAAAATATTTTCTACTTTGTGAACCTTTGAACTGCAAAAACTCAGATGGAGAGGTTCTTCAGAAAAAAAAAGTGACAAATTATTGTATCATTAATTCAAATTGAAGAATTGTTGCAATTTAAATCACTTCACTAAAATCTACTTTCAGTTTCTTATTAATCTAGAACTTCTAGAAAAAATCCATCAATCAGTGGTCAGCCTGCCAAGTGGGAAAATAAAAGAAGATTTAATGGTATCTTTAGGTCAGAAACACGCAAATACTAATAAATTAAAAAGAAAAAAACAGCAACAACAACAAAAAGGAAGTTTCATTTTAAAATATTAACTTACCTGCAGATTCTTTACCTGGGCCATCAACATTCCTGTCCACAAGGAAAATGATGTTGTAATTTCTCTAGAAGAAAATATGTAATACTTCGAAGTCACCAATTCCAAGATGTTGAAAAGAAAGTGTTTTCTGTACTATCATCTAATTGATAGTGCTACTTCTGTTGAAGGCAGGCATTAGTTTAGAGAGAGAGAGATATGGAGATATACTGCAGGTGTTGATCATGTCGCAAAAAGATTCCTGAATTCGCACTGATGGTGTCATTTTCTTTCAGGAGCATTGAAAATCTCATTGGGCACAGTAGGCTCTATGGGGTACCCATTCTTGTGCTGTAGTGCATTTCACATTTCAGATGTCTATATTTTTCATATTAGCAGTTTTACATATAGAAGGAAGGTTACTTTATGTGTCAGGCTACAAACTGCAACCCCCTAAGGTTTAGTCCAAGGGGGAAGAACTTGGCCTTGAGACTATACCCTGATGTTTATATCAAAGTGATGCTGACAAATAAGGAGAGCAAAAGGCAAGTAATTTACCAATAAATAGCTGCTTTGAGAGCTGCTTGTTTTGAATCCTGATGTCTTTGTTCTGCCCTGTTCAGCAAGCTGGCAACTTGACATAGTGGGTGTTGCCTGACATGTTTTGTTCTTCATACTTGTTCACAGAAGAAGACAGTAGCTTGTCTTTGTTTGATTACGTCTACATCTCTCCTTGCAGTTTCAGCCATATTGAAAACATTTGTTATCCTAGCAGTAATTTAATCCTAAAATGCTCACTCCAAAATTCCTGTTAGTCTGGTCTTTCAAACATCATTACTCAGTTCATCAAAATAGAGATGCAAACACAGATTTCCTTGAATAATGTTACCTATGTCTTCCCCATCCTCAGCTTCTCAACTTTCTGGCAATTAGCCATAGTAATGGACTTCAAGGAAAAACAAACATATATAATTCCTGCATGCAGAATATTTTGCATATTAAAAATAGAATAGTTTAAATGTATTAAAGTATAAATTTTCATTTTAGTTTTGTCTTCTTACATTATTACAGGAATGTCTCTTTTTATTTAATGCAACCTCTTGGAACTTTGTTTTGAGAAAATACTAAATTGATTTTTAGGACGCTGTTGTTCTTGAAAGCAGGTTGTTCAACTGCTAATATCTACCAATACCATACCTAGTAGGATTCAAAGAAGTTTCAGGTGAGTAATAACTGCTGAATTCATTCTGGACACCATACCGCGGTAGCAATGATGGAAATGTTGCTTTCTGAGACAGAAATAAATTGTCTTTGACCTGTCTGATCTCACCTCTGTAGACACGTGAGCAAATAGGGGAATAGGTATGGGTTTGCTCTCAGTGTTTCCTTTAGAAAAATCTAGTATTGATCATAAAGTTAGGTTTTCCCCACACTATTTTTCTTTATCCCTCTTTCCAGTTCATCCCTGTCTTTAGTAAAACTGCCTTCTCTAAGCCAGCCCCATATTCTGTCCGAAAGGAATAATTCACATTTACTAGTTATTACAGCAATGTAAGAAACAGTGTGTGAATTTTATTAAATATGTATGTCAATAAATATTTAAAGGTATATTTTCATATCTTTGTAATCATATATATCTACACAGCTTAAGTAAACTGAGCATACACAGGCCCATGGGATCAGATAAGGTATCTCTGAAGCTGTTGAGAAAGTTGGCTGACATTATTATGCGTCTACTTTCTGCATCTTTGACAGGTCATGACAATCACAGGAACTTCCCAATGGCTGAAAAAACGCAACACCTCATCCATCTTTGAGAATAGAAGAAAGGACTATTAGAGGAACTACAAACTCATCAGCCTGAAGTAGGTCCCTGGAAATGTGGATAAAATCTGACTGTGATGAGTTTTTGGGGGCAAAGGAGAGACAGATGGAGGAAATGCTGTGAGTGGGACTAAAAGATTCCAGTGGCAACACCAAAAAAAATCATCTGCTTATGAATAGGAAGAAATACAGTCAAAGATGTTAAACTGAGAACACACTTAACTATTGAGTTTATTAGTTGAGTAAGAACAGAGCTTAGTTGTCTGCTTCATTTCTACCTTTCTTCTCATGAAGTCAAATGAAAAAAAAAATCATTAAAATTAAGAGTCGAGACTATGATTATGTGAAAGCATTTGATATGTATTCTTGAAATGAAGAAACACAATAAAATATTTCCTATGTTTTAAATCTATACATTGAACACAGTTTCAAGTCTGTTGAATGAATGAATTTCTGGTTCAATGAATTTCAGCTAACTAATTAATAGAAATGCAAATCCCTCTGTGTTTTAGCATGTTGTCCTATTTGCATACTTTAAAAGTATTTTTTTCAGTTAATAAGTTCCTTAGATCAGAAGCGATTATTTGAATATGTATGTAGTGGTATGACTATGAGAACTGGAATGATTTTCCATTCCTGTATGACATGAACATACAACAATCTTTTTCTTGCTGTTGTTGTTTCCAAAAGATGGACAGTACAGACTTGAGCCAAAGTCCTCCAGATAGTAGAATTCACAACAAGGGGCTTTAAATTTCACAGAACTCATCAAAGGTACTTCAAAGAGAGATTTCTGCCTAAGCCTTAGACTGGAAAGTGCTTTCATGGGTTCACAATAACGAGCTCTTTCTCCAGAAGGTAGTCAAGACATTTTCTTTTTATATGAGGTTCTAATAATTGTTTCAACATGTAGACAAGGTTTTTGTGAGAGTTTGTCACTACCTGCAGCCTGAATGATTTTCTCTGACAAAATGGGGAAGGAATTTTCCAATACTAAATCTCTCTTTGCAAGTATCCTAACTATATTCTACAACACAGCTTAGATCACACCGAACTGGTGGTGAACAACGTTTATTCCTGAACCCATCTTCACACAACACAGCTGTGTTATCTTACCAGGGACAGAAGCATAAAAACTTTTGAGACTTTATCAGAAGAAATTTAAGGCCAAAATGACCTAGAATATCTAGGCTTTAGGTTAAAAATTTAATTAATAACCTTTGTCCTATCTATAATTCTAGTTCTGAACAAATACAATTCTCTTCATAGACATTTCCTTGGGATTAACACGAGAACTGTTATAAGCACTGTCTCTGACTATCAATAGTTCTTCACTGCAAACCTCCATTGTACCAATTATCTGGATTTCATTCACACAGAGATCAAAACAGGTTAGATGGTGATAGCATTAAAAATTCAACTCAGTAAAATTTCAAAGGTAATGCTGAATGAGAATGAAGGGAAAAATTGATTTTGTGATCCAAATTTATAGTTTGGGCGTGGAGTTTCCGACATGCTAACACAAATGCCAGAACTAAAATAAGCTGCTTCTGTTTTCTTCAAGCCATTCTCAGCTTAGTACTATGTTGGCATTCTGGGTGATTTCCAGTTTAATTTTTCCCTGGACTCAGGAGTTTTTGAGACATGTTTTATCCTCTGGATTTCTCTTTAGGCAACACAGTGATAAATCTTTGTTCTGGATAAAGTTCAACCACTCATCTAAAGTAACGTTCACATCTGACAGCATCTTCTGTTGTCAAGATTTTGATCTTCTACTGGGTACCAAAACATTCTGAAAGACTGTTAAATTTGGTATATGTTTGGACTGGTACTTAGTTACAGTAACCCTATACATTGAACAACCCATTACTTGAGTTCTTGAAAAAGTAGCAGTGGAAAGAAAATAGAAAAGGTTATTAGACTGGAAAAAGTCGTTACTCTTCCATGCTGCTACAGATAAACAGCTCAGTGTCATCTTTTCATTTTTACTGTCAATGGATTTTTATTAACCTAAGACTAGACATCTCACGTAAAGTGATTTCCCTCTTACACCTGTGCTGATGTACCACATATGATTGTCACTTTCTCTGATGATTGTCCCTTTCTCTTGCTCAGATAGATCTGTTTCAGTCTTTATTGTCTTCCTCATCTGATGCAGGTCAAAACTCTAAAGCTATTATCTATCTTTGATCTATCTTTATATTCTTAAATAACAAAACATAAAGCTGAATGTTTTCCCTTAGAGATAATATCACAAACCTGAATATCATTCACTAGATAGACAATTGCTATTTTATAATGCCAAGAGGGGCTTCCAGAACTATGTTGGGATGAATAGTAATTCTCATATTCTTTTCCTTCTCCCACATCGATGGCTCTGAAAAAGTCCAACACAGTAATGTGTGCGTGTAAGTGGCTTTCATGTCCCCTTTTGAGTTCTAGTTATATGTTCTGTCTCTATTATGACTACAAATTTGGTACATGATTTTGTTAATTTTCTCACAGTGTAAACCCATCAATTTTATGATGTAATTACAAAATTAATACTTCCTTCTTCTGTCAAAAGGTATTAATGTACTTCACCATTATTGTTCTGTTCTTCCCTTCCCTAAAAACATAAGAAATGCTCTACTGGGTCACAACAAAGCTTCATTTCACCTAGGAGAAACTAAAGATAAAGATATTAAGGAACAAGGAAATACAGAGATAATAGATCACAGCCTTATTCAGAAGTTAAGTGTGGGTCACAAGTTTTTTAACTGATACACTCTTTTTTATTCTTTGCTTACCAGAAAGCAGAGTTATTTTTCTTCATAGAAGTGCTTGGATATCATCAAGTGTCAAGTACTTCTTCCACTACCCTGCTGGTAAGCAGGCTTTGGATGCACAAGAAGCTGGGAGGGATCACATCTGGGACAACTGGCCCGAACTCACCAGAGGCATATCCCGTAGCATATGGTACAGACTCAGCAAGAAGTTCTAAGGTAAACAAGAAGGAAGAGGGAGACGTTCAGAGTTATGGTATTTGTCTTCCTAAGTAACTGTTCTGTGTGATGAAGCCCTGCTTTCCTGGAGATGGCTGAACACCTGCTTGCTGATGGGATGAATATTTTGCTTGTACATGCAGCTTTTGCTTTATCTATTAAACTGCCTTTATCTAAACTCATGAATTTTCTCTTTTATGTTTCAAATTCTCTCCCTCGTCTCACTGGGAATGGAGAGGTGGAGTGAGTGGCTGTGTGGGCTGAGCTGGCTGGGGTTGAACCACAATACAGACTCATTAGGATTTTGTCTTTAGGAGCAATTGATGTGAAATCTTCCTGAAAGATTTTTGAAAGCATATTTATTCACAAGCTCACTGATTTTTCAAAGACAAAAGAATACACAAGGCATGCACAAAACCAGCATGTGTTCTTCATTCATATACCAGGTTTATTCATATGCATACTATTTATTCTCCCTGTTTACACCAACACATGACAATGGTCTATAAAGTTCTTTTTGGTAGCATGTTATAAAAGTCACCTTCCCTTTCTTTGGTATTGAGAATGATTGGAACCACAGGTTGGCTTAATGTACTAATCCAGAGCTTGGAGGTTCATATCTGAGATTCATATCAATTCACAGATTCATATCTGACATTCATGAATTCATAACTGAGTCTTTGATGATTTTATGAATATGATACTTAATATATTCAGAAATTTCATGTCTGAGTTACTTAACAGTGTCTTTAGGATTCATTGAACACCAGCTAGATTGAGTTGGGCAGAGGATCATAGCTTTACAAGGCTTTTTTATATTTTGTCATTCCCGTTCTGTGTTATTCCTGAACTTTATTATATGTTTGAACTACCTTCTTGTCTAATAGTTATTGATGAATGATACCCTCAAACATCTTGCTATAAGTGTAGTAATAGCTAAAACACCTGCCACCCCCCTTATTTTGCTCTGACAGGAAAATATCTTGATGTCATCTTTTTGAATGATTTTTTTCTCCAGACAAAACATAAAAAAAACATAGTCATCATATAAGGATTCTTGCTTTTACATATCCAAAATCCCTTTTAGCTATGTATGTTTCACATGTAGTGTATTTGATACAATATACTGTGATTAAATCTATATGACAGATAACTGTGGCTAATATTTCAAATATCAAGGAATAAAGTCTACACTGATAGAGTTACGGCACTGCAACCTGGCCCCATCAGTACAAGCTCATTTCAATTTGTGACAGATGAAAGTCTTTGGAAGCATGGAAACTTCAAAGACCATAACACTGAGATGCACAGCATTATGGATGCATAGATTCAGGAAAAGGCTCTTTTATCAAAGCTGAGTAGTAATTAATGCAAATCTCTAGCCTTTCAAGCAGGTAAATAAGCGTGAAAGCCTCACCCATTTCTGCAAAATTGCTTATATTGGTTTTTTGGTTCAAGAAGCTGATGAGGAAGTCTAAAAATATGGCTCTTGGCAGGAATAAGACACAGATACATTTTCTAGACTGTGAACTAGATTGTAAGTGTTAGTAGGTAGGATAAATATTGATTAGAATGAAGTTGGAGGGAAGGTTGAAATTTAGCAAATGATTTTGAGAGAACGAAAGATAGTGTAATGAATGTCTATCTAATCAATAAGTAGAAAGCAAAAGACTTGAGATATTAATGTGATACCTGTCTGATGACAAAACTGACTCTTTATTACTTAATCAAATAGTGTAACAATGACTGAATGAAGATGAACCGAAAATAGGTTTATCTATGTTTTTAAATATCTTTATCATTTTGCCTGTAAGTATAAGAAAGCAAAACCACAAATATTTTTGAAATAAAGAATTTCCAAACCGAAGTTCACTTTGAAACAAGTTAATATTTTTTGTGGGATATGTGGAAAAGGTGTATTGCACTCCTGTGATTATCAACAATTTCTCATTTGGGCTCTTGGGAAAAGTCACACTACCTCAAAATTTCCCAATAAGCTGCAGGAAGATGAAAATTTGTTTGAATGGTTTTGTTATGCTTGGTTTCACCTCACTTTTGATACAGCTAACAGAGACAGAGATTCAGGATACAAACTTTAAAGCCTCTGACAACCCTTCTAGGAATATGCATTTAAACATTCATTTGAAGGAAGGGAGACAAGGAACTTTAATTCAAACAAAACTGAATATATTCCAGGAGAAAACAAGCACATTTTGAAAGAAAACATAACTCCAACACTACCATTCAGTTTTGTTTCTAAAAAAGTTTAAATTTCTCTTTGGTTGAAGTGACTGTTGAACGTACATCTCTGGATTCATCAAAATGTTTCAGACTTGACAAGCATGGACTAATAACTGAAAAATAATAAGGCCTTCTGTTTCATTAGTACACATCTAAGGAATGTAAAAGGATTCTTTAAAATACTTTGTTTATGAAAACAACTTTTTTTTTACCTATTCTATCATTGCATCATTGGACATATGGTGGGGGTGTTCATCTTATCTTGTATAACAGATGGGTCACTATTTTACAGTCCAGATTATTTCTTGCAAACCTTCATATTATTTGTTTTAATTTTATCTCCTTTCTTTGACACTCTAATAAAGCTTTCCGTGTTCCTCTGTGAAAGATCTGTATTCTTCTAACAGGAATTATACAAATTTATGCCAAAGTGCCAAGAGAGGTCCTGATTTTCACTAACAGGTTTCTATGGTGGCATTTTTTACACATTGTTTCATAATCATTACATTACTCTTTATCATGTTAGTCTCCTAAAATATATTTAAATAAAGTTCCATAATAGCTGTGTTTGGGGTTTGGCCAAAGCCCATATTTTTTTGTCTGCTTGTTTGAGTTTTCTTCTCTAAAAAACATGTATTTTAACTCTTGGTTTTGTTTACTCAGCCATTTTATATATTAACCTCTTTAACCAAAGCTTTATGCATAGTTTTCGATTAGAGGCCTTTCTAATTTATTAGTCATCTTTTGCTGATTTGCATTTCTGGTAGGTAATAGCATTTGGCCAGTTTAAATAACATCACAGAATAAACATTTTAGTTGTAAATAATGCAGTTTTGCAAAACAATAACTAGACTTGTGTATACTTACGTGCTTAATAGATGTTGGTGCATTTTTACCTGGTCTCCCTGTTTGCAGGTGTTCTGCATATCCAGTAATTATATTTCTAAAATATGTAATGATCTTTATACTTAACTGAGCAAAATCTCAAAAACTTTTTTCCTGTCATCAGAAGACAGATCTGTTTCAAGTTCTTGAAGTCATGGATCTGCTTAGACATCAGAAATCAAGAATGACACATTAAGAGTCATAAATCAAGATTAAAGGCCACAAATCATGTCATCAAAATAAGACTGAATTGAAGACATCAATAAAATACTTAACTTCCCTCTGTTTATTATGTCTACAAATCATTATGGATTTTAGAGGTATCCTCGCAGCAGCTGGTAGCTTTCTTATTTAAAGGAAAGCTGTTGTTGGAATGTTGCTGGAATGTGTAATTTTGTGGTACAGCAACAGGAGCAATGGGAGTCAAGAGTCTAGGTAGAGATCAAGGTGAGCTCCTGCTGTAGTCAGACATAGTTCTTTCAACATTATTCCAGACTCTGCACTGTCACACAACTGCTCAGTAACAATACCACAATGCATTTTACTCCCTGTCGCCTAAGCAAAGTGTACTCAGATTTTGATTAATGGTAACTCCTTTACCTTCACTGTAAGATTTCTAAGTAAAAGGTTTTGTTAGACGCATTCCTCATATGAGGGAAAACAGCATTCTTGATCTTCCAGTCTTCATCACAGGGAAATCCTCTGATAAGAGGCATTTCTGCATTCATAGGGTTGCATCATTTTTTGAGATGGTGTCATGATCATAACATGGCTTCAGAATATCAACAGACTTCTCTCCTAGACTCCATTTCAACAGGAAAAAATAATGCAGCTTTTGAGCAGGAATTGGGAAGCACAGTAGCCCATACCTTTCACTGGGAAGTGCAATGTCCATGCTGTGGTCCCAGGTACAAATTTTTTATGGTTGTGATGTTCTGATATTGTCCTATCTACCTATTAAATGAAAAAAATATATTACTCCATGATGTCAAAGGAAAAAGTTTTAGGACCTTGACATTATGAAAACAGTGGGAAAATGTTACCTGCTCAGGTTTCAGTTCAGTGGCAGTGACTATCAATTTGTGCATAGCTTGGATTCATCTTCCTGGCTTTACCCTCTGAAAAGTAGTAGGGATTGATACCAAGAGAGTTGAGTAAAATCAAAAGACACTTAAAAGAAATAGGTATATTCAGAGAATGATTCACTTGGCTTTAAAATACGGTGGGTGATTGGTGTCCTGGACATGTCTTTCTCTGTCACTCCTTTGATGATTAGATAACGACCTCAGACTACATGCTTAACTCTAGCCTTTATTAGGTGAAATTCATATGCTCACCTTCCTATGTTTTATGTCCACCTTCATATGTTATATGCCCTTCATCACACTACACACTCATTCTTAGATTACATATTCTTCATGAGGAGGAGAATATTATTATCTTATGACTTTCATGAAACTCAAAAACTGTATCTAAAAATTTGCCTGACTGAATTCATCAAAGTTAGACTTCTTAAATCTGTGATTCAGCAGTCTTTTTATGATAGTGTCCTTCATCTGATCACAAATATGTGTTATAAACTATTTAGATATAGATACAGATTTTTAGATACAGATTTTTTCATATATTTAACTGATCGCTACTTTCTGACACTTTTTTTGACTATTAAAACTTCCAAATGCTTTGAAATTGTACTGTGATTCATACAGCTTTTTGGAAATTGTTGCTTCCTTTATTCCATCTTCAGCAATCAGTTTTATTTTATGCATTCATTTTCATAAGCTGATTCATGCCAGGTGCCAGTTTTTCTCATCTTCTTTTAAGAAACCAAATGACAAAGTAAGTTAATGATGGAAAACTGCACCACTGGGAGGTCAAAGAGTTTGTTTTCTGACACAGACTCATTAGAGGATGTGGCACACACCAAGGGTGGCATTGATTACCTTAGCCTCTGTACTCTTAAAGGTTAATGATCAGGATAATTAAGTGACCTATTGGAACCAGATAATGTTCAATTGAGGTAAGTGACAGGTGACTGCAGTTACTAAAATAGACCAGAAACAGACTCTGACATTGCCACTTATTATAAAATTGCCTGTGAAAGAAAGTGAGGAAACCATCAACTGTGCCTTTTAGGAAGGTTTAGTTTAACACTTCCTATTCCCTCTATTTTATCAATACCCATTGCCTCAAATATATTGTCTGTAAAAACGATCAGAGAAATAAAGGTTTAGGAACAGATGCTCTGGTGAAAACTTTAAAATATAGTTGATCACATATTACAAATTGTAACAGGGGGATTTAAAAACAAACCATGTGGGTTTTTTGACAGCTTTATTTTACATCCAGAGTGAGGGTTTATAGCAGTAGTTCCATAAAAAAAATATTTTTATTAAAAATATTTCATCTTGTTCAATTTAAGTGCAAGGTGTTATCTGGAAAAAAGGTTATTTCTTTTGCTTTGAGTTTAGGAATTTTAAACCGGAGACAATCAAAAGTATGTGTGGAAGATGTTAGGTGAGTAATTTCCTAAATCATAGGAACAAGCGCAAGCTCTTGACAAGATAATTGATCCAGAAAATTCATTGGCTTTATGTAGTCAAACAACTGGGTCCCAGCTCTGGAGGATTAGTTCACCGGTTTGGTTTTTGTTTTGTTTTCTTTTGTTTGATGTTGCACTTGCACTGTGTTAGTGTAGACAGCGTGAGATTTAAGATCTGCATAAGTTATGTCTTCTACCACTCTAGTCAATGCAACTGGAAAATTGGACAAGAAAGGCATAAAGCCCCATCCTTACTTGTGAGACAGATATCGCACTAGATATTTAATGAAGTCTTATTATCAGTTCCTGGAAGAAGTGGCATATGTAGAAACACAGAACTACAAAGTATAACCAGGACATTTAATGTCAGTCTCATCTACGAGATGGAACTTTAGCTGAGTCCACATGATTACGTATTCTTGTCCTGTTTCACAAATGGAGAGTTAAAAAATGGCCTACCCATAGCACTTAGGATCTTTGATACATGAAGGGCAAAGACTTTGGGAAAAGCAGATAATGCTAAAGATTAGATCAGGCACTACAGTGTTGGCCTCTGAAACTTCATGGAATTCAGGAGCAGAAAATGTCTCTGCTTCACCTTAACGAAAGAAAGGACAGATCCTATATGTCCCTGAATATAAAATCAAATGACTCTCTGAGTCTATGAGAAAAGGACACCTGAGATTTTTTTCTGTATCAGTGTAGTCACAGTACAAAAATCAATATTTCCTTTCTAACTACAGATGTGTCAGAGGAAGACCAAGAAAGCCTTAAGAGCCAAGAAAAATAAACTCTTGGAGCAAACAGATTCTTATTCGTTGGCGAATGAATAATTAATTAAACACAATGCAAAAGGATCTGTAACAGTTTGTTACAGATGTCAAGAAGTAATTAACATAGCTATCTTTTCAGGATTACACTTGCATTTAGTTTAAGGTTTTACTGGTTGGTTTTCTTGATATATACAGTAAAGTTATGTTTTCATATACTGTTATGATGAATGTTTGGTATCATTTCTTAAAGACAAAGTTTATACTAGTAAATTAAGCAACAATGGGGAATGTTCCTGCTTACTGGAACACGATAATCTGAACTGTTAAACTGTTAGAGCTATTGTGGCACAATTCTGGACAGTGCTAATTATCACTTTCCTAAAGCATTTCTGTGCATGTTTCTGCAGCTAACACAGGCAAAGGACCATTTCCAAAAGTCAGTTTGCATGTGATCACACTGTTTTGCACATAAAATAGTTCAATATTGTTATCACAGACTCTTCTGTATCAGTCAACCTCAGTGCTACAGAACAGTTCAAAATTTTCTAATAAGGACTCTGGTTTTAGCAAAATTTTCAGATCCTGGATTCAGCCAACCTTATATGCAAGATGTATCCTTCTCATCAAGAATACATTGTTTCTACTTCTGGGATGTTTTAGCTGGGGCATGGTAATGGTTCTGATGACTGTAATGGTAAAATACAGAGAAGCATGATCTGAGATTTCAAAATCTAGCCTTTGAGGAAACACTGAAAGAGTTCAGTTAATTCTCTCTCCTTAAGGAGAATTTTAACCTATAAACTTGTAAATCATTGTGGCAAAGAGGGAGAAATGCATTTCTCAGGTCCATTAAGGTTAGGACAAGAAGTAATGGGCATATAGGACAGTGAGGGAGATTTAGTTTAGATATTAGGAAAAGCAAAGTAAGTGGAAGGATTTTAGCAGCACTAAAATAGATCACATAGATCGCTGAATGTTCATTCCTGGAACTTTTTAAGGAAAGCTGCAAAAAGGATTAAGAATTATTGAATTGATAAAATGTCAGACAAAGAAACAATGTGGCACATATTCAAGGTGGTTTCTAACTCAATTTCGTTAGAATTTTCTAATCATGATAATTGCAAATAACAAAAAAGTTAAACTATTAAAAACTATTAAATATTTGACACTGAGAACTTTATTTTGTTGAAAAAACCTATAATATTGAAAATTTTTGTTATTATTTATTGACTGTAAGCATACTTTTGTTTCAGTATTAAGTCATGGCTGATAAGGGAGGTAAAGGGAATAAAAATCAATTATTTAAATTAAATTTTATAGCACGCTTCTGTACATATCCTAAATGTAAGCATCAATCATAATTTTTTCCAAGTACAGTAATAATGATGGGGATTTTCCCCCTTCTTCTGTATAACACTAAATTTAAACGTGTCCTACCCTATTTGATATAATTACTTTCAGTTAACAACTTTTCCACATCTTAATAGTCTAGGAAAATATCTTCTGTTTCATAATAATATTTTCTTTCTTAGTTTCTTTGGTTATGCTGACTGATTTAGAATGTGAAGCTAGCAACCTGGACTTGTGCAAAACATTTGACCCTGCCCTACGCAACATCCTTGTCTCTATATTGGAGAAACATGGATCTGACAGATGGCCTACTCAGTGGGTAGGGAATTGTGTGGATGGTCACACTCAAAAGATTGTGACAAGCAGCTCAATATCAAAGTGGAGAAGGGTGATGAGTGTTATTATTCAGGGGTCAGTATTGGGATTGATGTTTAATATGTTCATTGGGAACACGGACAGTGGGATTGAGCGTGCCCTCAATGAGTTTGCCAGTGACACCATGCTGTGTGGTGTGGTTGACAGACTGGAGGGGAGGGATCTAGAAGGATCTTGATAGGCTTGAGAGGTGGGCCTGTGTGAACCTCATTAAGTTAATAACATCAAGTGCAAAGTCCCATACATGGATTGGGGCAACCCCAAGCATAGTTACAAGTGAAAGGCTTGGTGTTATTTGTTGATAAGAAGGTCAACATGACCTGGAAATATGCATTTGCAGTCTGGAAAGCCAATCTTGTCCTGGGCTGGAACAAAAGAACTGTGACTAGCAGGTCTAGGGAGGTGATTCTTCCCCTTTATTCTGTTCTCATTAGATCCAGCTTGGAGTGCTGTGCCCAGCTCTGGCACCTTCAGCACCAGAGCAGGGGAACAAAGAGGATCAGATGGAGCACTTCTGTGAAGACAGACTGAGGGAGTTTGGGTTGTTCAGCCCATAGAAGAGAAGACTCCAAGGACAACTTACAGCAGCCATCCCGTACTTAAAAGAGGCCTACAAGAAAACTTGAGAGGTACTTTTTATCAGGACATGTAGTGTTAGGACAAAGGGTAATGACTTTAAATTGAAAGAGGGTTTAGATTTATATTAGATACAAGGAAAAAAAGTGCTCACTATGAGGCTGGGGAAGTACTGGAACAGAGTGCCCAGACTTGTGGATGCTCCATCCCTGGAAGTGTTCAAGGTTGGGTTGGATGAGACTTGGAGCAACCAGGACTACTGGAAGGATCTCCCAAGTGACAGAGGACAGGACGAGGGGGAATGGCCTCAAGCTCCATCAGGGGAGGTTCAGGTCAGGCATCAGAAAAAAAATTCTCATGGAAAGGGTCACTGGGCACTGGAACAGGCTGCCCAGGGAGGTGGTTGAGTCACCTTCCCTGGAGGTGTTTAAAAGACGGGTGGATGAGGTGCCTGGGGCATGGGTTGGTGATTAATAGGAATGATTGGACTTGATGATCCCTTGGGTCTTTTCCAACCTCATGATTCTGTTATTCTGTGATTCTGTGTCCCTGCCCATGGCAGCGGGTTTGGAACTAGATGATCTTTAAGATCCCTTCCAACCCAAACCATTCTATGATTCTAGGAAATTCCACAATTTCTAGATTCTAGTTTCTGTAATTCCACATTCAGTTAAAGTCATTGTTTTACCACGTAATACCTATTGCATGAAAGAAGAAATTGTCCTTATTTCCCCTCCCTACCCCCACCCCCACCATTTCTCTGTCTAGATTTTTATCTCATTGCACTATATTTGGCATCACTGTTTATAACAGCTGCTGCCCTTCTCTTCTTTTTCATGTGCTGAAAGCTATAAAACTTCATTCTAGGCTCTTAGTGCCGTCAGTCATTTACCTAGTAAAATAAAGAAGACTAATGAATGTTCCCCATATAAAGCTTCATTTATCTGGACTTGACAATACAGCAGCATTGTTGAAAAATGTGAACTAGCAACAGGAATACCTGGAGTTAGATACACTGAAGAAGCTCACAGTAGGTCATACATATGGGAAAAAGATTACAACAGTAGAAGCAAAAGAAAAAGGTTTTGCCTCAGGCTGCCTCTGGGACATTAGAAGTAATGTTGTAATCCTATCGGGACCAGCATGGTGAAGTGTATATTGCAACATAAGCTGCTCATAAAGTAGTTGGAGAGATTAAATATCTTGTAAATGCTTAATTTTAATTGGTATGTCATTAGCCTGAAGGCATAAAATGTCTAATATTTTGTTTTATTTTAGCAGTTTAATAAATTATTATAGAAAATATTTAATGAGAGTTTCACAACAGTATTAAAAACCAGTTAACTCTCTTAGCTTACTCTTGTGATAAAGTTACAAAATCAGAGTTTTAAGCTAGTGTAGCAAATTGCTTTTAATTCATTATCTAATGTCTAATTGAAGTTGAACACTGAATATATTGTTTCAATTGAATATTTTGATATATATAGAAACTATTTGCAAAACAAAACAGATACAGTTGCATATATATACGACCAAAATATTTTTTAATGAAATGTCTGTATATAATTTTTAATAAAACATTGTTCTATTCACTGTTATAATTATTTAGAAGGAACACTATTTCCTTCTTGGTTTCTCCCTCAAAATGGTTCTCTGAATCTTTTTCTCTCTGAGGAAAATTAGGTAGAAAATCACTTCAGTCTCCCCAGTAGTAAATGATCCACAGTGACCTTTGAGCCAGAGTTAACTGTACAGCTCTGTACAGTTATTTTTCTTTTTTATTTCTCTTTTACATAAACTATGTAAATTGCATGACATTTTAAATCAAATTAATTAAGACTCCAGAATTAGCTTTATGAATTAAAAAAAAGTCTTTTCTATGACAAGCTAATACCAGTATAGACAGCTCCTTTAACAATTTGCCTGGCATGTATCTGTAAGACTCTTGATATATATGAACAGTTTATTTTTAGACTTTTTGTCTTTGATAATATTAATCACAAAGATTAAAAAAATCTGTGTTATTACAGGGACCTTCTGTGTTCCTTTCACATAAGAGAGAACATTAGATCCCTAGGAAGATCTGCCCAGCTTTAATTGTCATCCACATCTAACCACTAATTTCTATACAGTGATAAAAATTGACTAATTTTCCTTTTTTTTTGAAAATCATATTCTGTGCCTCCAAACTTTCACTTTTAGGCCAACTCCTCTCCTATCGACAGAAAGAAGGAAAAGAGCAAAATTCACTTCAGGGTCTTTTTTTACAACAGCAAGTATCACTATAGAACTATGCCACACTTCTTTTAGGGAGAAAGGGGGTTGATAAATTAACTCTCATTAATGGTTAATGTCTTTGTGCATCTGGAATATTAGCATAACCAAGACTAAGTTTCTGTGACAGCCTTCACCTCTAATTTTATTTATGCTGCTTTTTGTCAAACCTAAGCTGGTTTCCTGAAGGCCACTGCTTAGTTCAGACAATCTGAAATCCAACCAAGGATATAAAAGTTTCCCTCCAGAATGGTGTTATTGATAAATTCCTTTCTGTCTCTTTCGGCCTTGACTTGGTTTATTGTGGGGTTTTTTTGGGGGGAGGGCAATTGTGCATGTGTGTTTGACTTTATTTCTAGATGTTCCTAAATACACTGTCATATTTTAGGGCAAACATAGACTGCATGTTTCCAAGTACAGCTTCTCTATAAGTTCAATTCACTTCCTTCCACACCTGTGCTATCACTAAATGCTTGTTTATGTCTCTGGCTATAAACATTTATAGTCTATAATTATTCTGTGCACCACTTATCTGGAAAAGGTGGTTTAGGGCAAGGGAAGAAGTAAATGGAAAAAAAAATCCTTGTTTTCTAGCACTGAAATACAGTCTTCCTGTAACATTAAGACAGTATATCCATTAGAGTTTTCTGAAATTAATTATCAGAGTCTTCCCTTTTTTTTTTCTTTTTTTTTTTTTTTTTTTTTAAGGTAGTCCTGTCAGGTAAGTTGACATATCCATGAAAGACATATTTGCAATTTCCACAGCATACTACATATGGTTTAGTGGTTGATAGGAACAGCTGGGCTCGATGATCCTGTGGGTCTTTTCAAACCTAGTGATTCTGTGATTTTGTGATACACCAAAAGCTTTCTTGAAATCTGTAAAAAACTTTTATTAAAATTCACAAATTAAAAAAGTTTAATCTTTGACTGAACTAAGTGGCAGAGTGGGAGAACAGATTTCAGCTATGAAGATTAATTAGGTTATGAGGAGTTTTCAAAACTCATGTTTCATTGGCAACTGGAAAATATGAACACCTCTGAGAATATGCAAAGGGCATAAAGTGTGAGATATACTTTTAAGGATCTTGAGATCTCCACTGTCCTTCAGTCTGTAAAAATGGCTATTTAAGTTTTTACCATAAGGAACCTTTAAATTGGACTCAATCACCTGTGTTGCATTTTGTCACTTAAACACTTTAGTCACCTTAATCTATGGCAGGTCCTGTTCAGACTGTCTAGGTGATCCTGTCCTGCTAAAATGCCTGTAGCAGAATCTGAATGTATTGGCCTGAATCCTCTGTCACGTGCTCCATGCTGTAAGGTTCAAATATGCATCTGCTTTACAGCTTTTTCAGACTGCTGGTACAGGTTAATAAGCTATCAACATAGCGTAAATCAGGCTGAATGTGAGAAACATGAAGGAATATGATTCTAATGCAAGCTTACTTTGACAAACCCTTTTCCATACTTCAGTTTTCCTCTTCTCCATGATTTTTCTTCTTTTTTCTCATTTGCTTTACTTCCCAGGTATTAACAGAATGTGAGGTTTAGCTAATAGTTTTGGAGTTCTGAACAATGAAAATTTTAGGTTTTTTGTTAATTAATGGTAATGAAATCCGAAGCAATAGCTACCTAGATTATGTGGGAATTCCTATTATTATTTGGAACTGATAGAAGTATATTTGCAAAGAAGAAAGCTTAATCCCTTTGTCATCCTCTGCTCCTTTTTTCTTCTAAGCCTCATACTGTCCCTTACTTTCTTTAGAATTTTAATAATAATATTTTAATGCCTTCCGTCTCCATGAAACTATGCAATCTGTTTTTCTGGTGTACAATGTTATATGTTGTTGTGGGGGCTATCTTGAAAATTTCTGTCTGAAATATCTGTATCTGTTTCTGTCTACCTGGCATCCAACAAGATCTTTTTGTTTCATTACTCTGAGAATTTGTATTTTTTCATCTATTCATAGTTCAAAATGTGATTGTTAATTTTTCTCTTTAATCATGCAACTGTCTTTCTTTGTGATCTTTTTATTCAAATTATGTTCAGTGCTGTCTCCTAGATGAATTTGTCCACAACTTCCTTGCTCCCTTATTCTTCTATTGTACTAATAGCATGTGAAATAGTTCTTTGACATTTCCTTTTATTTTCCATTTATGAAGTGTGGCTTTTAGGCATTTCAGAAAAGATCTGTGTAAACTTTCAGAAGGGGCTGAGGCTCAAATAAGGTCTTGATTTCAAAATTAAATTTCTCTATACTCATTCTTCTTGATTTCTGTCTTCCTCTTCATAACCAGTGACCTCCTGTTCACCATGCAATCTTGTGCTTCATTTCTTCATTTCAGACCAGACATTTCATTCCTTTGTCATAATAGTTTATGTCACATAAATCTTCGTAAGTGAAACTTGTCCCGTTTAGGAGGACCTAATCAGCATTTTCTCCATAGGTATAATGAAATATCATAAATCTTTCTGCAGACAGAGGGCACATAGTAAATTAGTGTGATACTGACCAAAAATTAGTTCATGTATGTTTGGAAAAACATGAGCTCAGTTATTAATTACAGTCATTAAAACACAAATCTACAATTACTGGAAGCAGTAACAAACATAAATCAGATTAAAACTCTACAAAATAATCAAGCATTTAATATTCTCTTTTTCTGTTTCTGTAGCTTTCACCTCTCACAAGAATGTTTCTCTCAATCCTTCAGACTTGCCTAACTTCTTCAGGACAAAGCATCTCTGTCTTTCTAGACTTTTTAAAAGTCAAATTGGTCCACGTCATAAAACAAATAGGAATGGTAGTTCCACTTCACTAGACATCAACACTGGCACAAGTGTTTAAATATTCCTTGGATAGCTAAATCAGTCACTAAAGAATTAAAAAGGTATAGTATTGTATTACAACCAATTGCAAAATACATATACATAAAGTGCATTCCCTTTGCTTCATATCATCTTGAATTTGCTGGAGGATGAAAAATTGGAACATATCCAAGTGTTTAATATGGTTGAATCATTTTACATTTGCTTATTGATACTGTGTTGCAGGCAAAGGACAGAGGAAATATCATCATTGTTTAAAGAAGAAACCTGGGAAGAGTTAGAATAAAATAACCACTTTTTAATATACATAAACTAATGGGGTTTTCATAATTTTTAGCATAGCTTGTTAGTTCAATTATTATCAAGGAGAAAATGAGATAAGAGACTTCTAAAAAATGATCAGCTATGTTAAAAATACTAATGTACTCCTGATTTATAATTCTGCAATGCAGATCATAGATTTCAATATTTCTCAGAATAATAGTATTTTTTATATAATATACACATCATCCTTTTCTTTTATGTCCTTTCACTTCTTAAGAAATTCCAGATTTTGTGCCTACCAAATTGCCAGTGTGATGTTTATCAAAACCAAATGAATCACTGAATGTAAAGTCCATCTGTCAAACTGTGTATAAGAAAAATAAACCCAGAAACTTGTATATATCCTGTACTACATAGTAATCTAGAAAGACTGTACATGATAGTTATTATTGTGAATGATGGCACTTCTAATGTTTTAAGTTCATCAAATGTAGCAATGTTGATAAAATTATGTGACATGTTGATAAAATCATGTGAGTTTTAAATGTAAGACATTGAGATAGAAGTGAGAATTCATTTTTTTCTTAGTTAACAAAAATATTCCTGAGGTCAGTCTGACCTCAGTGCCAGGGAAAGTCATGGAGCAGGTGATCTTGAGTGCTATCATGAAGCACATGCAAGAGAACCGGGTGATCAGGCCCAGTCAACATGGGTTCACAAAAGGCAGGTCTTGCCAGACTAACCTGATCGCCTTCTATGACAAAGTGACCCGGCTACTGGATGAGGGAAAGCCTGTGGATGTGGTCTTCCTGGACTTCAGCAAAGCCTTTGACACAGTTTCTCACAGCATTCTGCTTGAGAAACTGTCAGCCTCTGGGCTGGACAGGCGCACACTCTCCTGGGTGGAAAACTGGTTGGATGGCCGGGCCCAGAGAGTGGTGGGAAATGGTGTGAAATCCAGCTGGAGGCCAGTGACAAGTGGGGTTCCCCAGGGCTCAGTGCTGGGTCCAGCCCTGTTCAATGTCTTCATCAATGACCTGGATGAAGGCATCGAATGCACCCTTAGCAAGTTTGCGGACGACACTAAGCTGGGTGGAAGTGTTGATCTGCTGGAGGGTAGGGAGGCTCTGCAAAGGGATCTGAACAGGCTGGACCGCTGGGCAGAGTCCAATGGCATGAGGTTTAACAAGGCCAAATGCCGGGTCCTGCACTTGGGGCACAACAACCCTATGCAGTGCTACAGACTGGGAGAAGTCTGTCTAGAAAGCTGCCTGGAGGAGAGGGACCTGGGGGTGTTGGTTGACAGCCGACTGAATATGAGCCAGCAGTGTGCCCAGGTGGCCAAGAAGGCCAATGGCATCTTGGCTTGTATCAGAAACGGCGTGACCAGCAGGTCCAGGGAGGTTATCCTCCCTCTGTACTCGGCACTGGTGAGACTGCTCCTCGAATACTGTGTTCAGTTCTGGGCCCCTCACCACAAGAAGGATGTTGAGGCTCTGGAGCGAGTCCAGAGAAGAGCAACAAAGCTGGTGAAAGGGCTGGAGAACAGGCCTTATGAGGAGCGGCTGAGAGAGCTGGGGTTGTTTAGCCTGGAGAAGAGGAGGCTGAGGGGTGACCTCATTGCTCTCTACAACTACCTGAAAGGAGGTTGTAGAGAGGAGGGTGCTGGCCTCTTCTCCCAAGTGACAGGGGACAGGACAAGAGGGAATGGCCTCAAGCTCCGCCAGGGGAGGTTTAGGCTAGACGTTAGGAAAAAATTCTTTACAGAAAGGGTCATTGGGCACTGGAACAGGCTGCCCAGGGAGGTGGTTGAGTCACCTTCCCTGGAGGTGTTTAAGGCACGGGTGGACGAGGTGCTGAGGGATATGGTTTAGTGTTTGGTAGGAACGGTTGGACTCGGTGATCCGGTGGGTCTCTTCCAACCTGGTTATTCTGTGATTATGTGATTCTGTGGCTAAAGGAATAGATGATGCTTGGACAGTTTATTAAGAAACCAAACCACCTATAGTTCAAGGCCAAGAAAGTTCATTCCTGTTTGTGATAATATGAAAACGACGTTTATTTTTTCAAAAAATGGGAAAAAAATCCATTTATTTACATACATATCAAATAGCTTCCATATATTATTAAACAGTGGTTTGGAACTGAAAGTTATCATTTTCTCTGTTCTGTGTTCCAAGTGGCTGCAATTGATTATACCTAAAATGTGTAACATTGCTGGATATATTTGGAGAAATACGTAATCGATCAATATACTAAACCAAGACCAAAAATGCAAATATGCTGTGTTGTCAGTAGATAAAACAGCACAGGATATATAAATCTACGGCAGAAGGCACAGAGTTCTGTTGTTATTATATCACTTCTCTTATTTCTTTTGCTGCTCTTTTACTTGCATCAATCCCCTTGGGTCCCAGAGCCTTCATGGTTCATTTTCTGTTGATTCTCAATACTACTTCTAGGAATTGGAAAGATGAAGAAATATTCAGAAGGGAGCAACAAGCAGTCAGAAGCAAGTAAATTCTTTATGATGTAAGTAACTCGAAAAGATTTATGGCAATGTGCTTTGTATTATATTAGAATTCTTTAGTTAGCTCTGCCCTGAGTTCTATTTCATATTATACAAGGCTGGAAGTTTATCTGTTCATATCAGTAGACCTTTTTATCTAATTTTCTCAAATATTTTCACATTTAATAGGACTGAATAATGAGAGCTTCCCACAATGGATATCCTGTGGTTATTCATGTTCTCCGTAAACATACAGTTTTAGCTGTTAAAGTATTCTTTGAAGCACCCTCAAAGTGCATGACAGTCATCTACTGTTATAGTTTTCTTCCCTATTTTAAATTTAAATCTCAAGGGGACTGATGTTCTTGTAAGAATGTACGAATCCCATGCTCAGCTAGATTTTTAAGAATTGCAGTGCAATGCTAATGCTTCTAAAATATTCTTTAATAATTTTAATCTATTTTAAATGTGTAAAAGTCTCATGATATTGCCGTTAATGTAATAAAGCCCTTTCCACTACTAATATTTTCAGAGTGGTGTTCCACACAGTTAGTAAAAAGGCGGTGAGAAGAAACATCTGTAGAGACCCAAAGAACATCTGCAACAGCAAATCAATAACACTTCCAATTTATTTTTATTTAGAACAGCAGGGCATTCATTTAACTGCACTAATTTAGAACAGAAGCTTTACTGTAGCAAATGTTTGGAAGCATATATACATATGCACAGGCACACATATAAATATAGGGAGAGATACAAGTGCATATACAGAGATATCTACTTTTTATATAAATATATCATACAAATCAAAAGTCTTAGTAGTCAAAGTCATTAGCTAAAATTTTAGTCAGTTTAAATTCATCTGACAGCACCCAAAACCAGAGCTAAGCATGCCCAACTTAACTGACATAAGGGCATTAACTTAGACAATGCCATATCAAAATTTCTGGTACAATCACTTCACCAAAGGCCTTTCAAAGTATCTGTAGTAATGGCAGGTCTGCCATAGTGGATTTTTACAGTATAACTAGCACGTGAGAATGCATATCAGAGTAAATTAATTGAGAATAACTTTAGAGTAAACATAAGCAAGAAAGGAGATAAGCCCTGCACAGTGTAATCCGTGCTGCCTATGGAAAAAGATCTTTAAAAAGAGGTTTTCCCAGAACTTCATCTAGGATTAGTTTTAGAGGAATGAGTTGTCTTACTCAGAAGACACAGGAAGTGCACTAAAATTTGTCTGATGTAGATGATCAAGGGATCAGCAGTAAGGAGTCTTGTGGAAAATAGGTTAAGAATAACAGCCAGATTCTGGCTAGCTCGGAAATAAAAGGAAAAAAAAAACAACCAACAACAGTAACAAAACTTCTGGACAGTTCCAATTATTTCCATGAATATTTTGCAATTGATTTATTCCCTAGGGGCATCTACAGAATTGGAAAGGATTTATGTGATGTAAAATGGAAGAAGCAAGTTGGTCCAGTTAAGGAGAGGAGGTATATAAGAACAACAGTAAACAGTTGTAACAGTTAAGAGACAAGCTTATTCTCCTACAAGAGATCACCTCACTTCTAATCTCCTTGCCTTTTGGATCAAAGACTTCTCATGTTATCAAGAATTTTTGAGAGGTGCTACATTTCACAGAAAAAACGTCCCTTGTGTCTTCCTTCCAGATATTTTGCAATAAATCTACCATTTTTCCTACTTCAATTTTTAATAAATATTATCTGAACATATAACTTAAGGGTAGAGTGATACTCTTCAGAGCAGAAATGATTCACAGTTGTCCATAAGAAGTGGTAATTCTGGTAGAAGAACACTTACAAAACTTATTGACTAACTTGAAGCCAGTTTCACTTGCCTAATAGAAATAGTAGCACTCTGGTCAAGTATACTGTGATTTCCAGAGGAAGTAGAGATTACACCAGAGACAAATCATTCAAGCAGCAGTTGCTGGATGAAAGAATTAGTTGTCAGATTCCACTCCTAGTCAGTAGAGAAGAACACTATGATATTCTTTTGTTAATTTGCATGTTTTGCAGACTAATACTAAATCTGTGTAGTTAATTGACTTCTTTTAAATTTTATTTGTTTGAGAAGAGAGAGAACCCAATAATCTGTTTTCAATTATTTACTGTGGATTAAGTTTCCTGTTCATATACTATTTGATGCTTTTCTGTCTAAATCATGTTTTCATGGGGAAAGATGCTATTTATCACATGTAAGGATAATAGTATCTTATTTATGTCAGATTAAAATTAATTGAGGTGACAGTTTAGGTTTCTGAACACTTTTAATGTTTTTTATTTGGTACTTACTTCTCCAAAATTATCTAGTACTTTGTAAAGTTTCTCTCTGAGATTATGAATTGAATTGTATGTGTATTCAAAAGGCAGTTATATGCAGCTACCTGACTAGATATTCATTCATATAATGATTAGAAGTGTCTTATCATGACAGTTGCATATAAGGCTCGGAACTGAAGGATCATCACCTGCTGATTGTAGAAGTGAATGTCTATAATGGATTAATTTTATAGCAGCATGCTGAACTTACTAGAAACTAATACTGATCATATATTACAGTGATTATTTTATTTTGTCAGATATGTATTTGAACAGAAAGAATTCTTTTCAGCCTTCTTTTACCTATTGACAGACATAGAATTAGAAGGTAATAAATCAGAGGGTTTTATGCAGTTTAAAGTATTATGTCTCCATAGGGGTATGGACAAAGTGAATACTCTTAGATACAGCCCAGGTGAATTAAAGACCTTTAAGCATGTTCTTTGTGTAAATTTTGAAAATACAGAAGAAAGTTGCATAAAATGGTATAGTCAATTATATTATACTATTACTGTATTGCAGAAATAAAACTTGTTTCCAATATTGGCAAAAAAAAAATTAAGAATATTTAGCTATTTATCATTTTGGATAAAAATTATTTGAGACTTAGAAAAGCTTTTTCCATTTCTTTAACACAAATTGAGAACTTGTGTCTTTGAGGTTTTTGTAAGTGGAGGGGGAACAGCTAAGTTTTATTCCATATCCACACTTACCTGTGAAAAAAACAGGATTCTCAAGAATTCTAGATATATTAGAATGACATTAATTTTAGTTGAAAAGAAACAGAGGTGTTTTAAAAACGAAAAAGGAGTTCAAGAATGTGTTTTGAACCAATAAAATATACCTTAGGAATTCTGTTAGTGATATCTGAATTAGTATCTAAAACCTTACTAATACAATGTTTTTCCATTGCTGCTTTTTGTTCCTGAAGAGCAGAGAGATATGCAACAGTCCCATAAATTATTGCAGTTTTAGCAATCTCACATTGTAAGAACACAGAAAGCCTAATAGATAGCTGGTCAATGGGAAGTTGCCCTTTGCTCTAAGTCAGAACAATTCCCTTACTGAAGGCTAGAAAATTTTAGTGGTAAAGCTACTTAGTACTACAGATAATAGATTTGACCTTGTCTACTATGAAATGGGAACGGAACTCAAATTGCTTGTGCTGCTTATTCTGATTTATTTTATTACTGCTTCTCCAGAACCATAAGGATAGGATGGTTTTAAGACATTTTGCAACTGAGCATCATAAATTGCTACTTCTTGGGTCTTAATCTTAGTTCATGTATACCTGCTTAAATCAGAAATATTTCCATGGAAATCAGTTGATTTGTACTAGTTGTAAGCAGCTGACAAAATCTCTCAAGAAGGAATGTTTGTTTTAGTTCAGTTTGGTCTGGTTTTATGCATGAATATAACAGTTGCTTTGGAAGATATTGTCACAGGACCTTTCGCTTTTTGGGGTAGGCTATTTTTATTTTTTTTAAATCCTATGAGCACTCTGTATGGCACTAGGTAACCAATTGTATTAGTGTATGGAAGCTATTTTTCTACATGTCTCCAGGTGGTGATATACCAAATTTGAGTGAAATAGAGCTAATATCAAAGAAGAGGAGTTGAGAAGTCCTAGTGATTTCATCCACTGTGAGCACTTCTTTTTCCTAAATTAAGTGTGTAATTATCTAACCTTATCTGTACTGTCATACGGTTTAACATTTATTGAACTAATGAGGATAAAGCTTAAAACAGCTTTCTGACTAATGATGAAACAGCTGCAATTTTTTCCTTTTGAAGAAGCAGCTAGGGAAAACGTAGGCAACTGAGTTTATAAGTTATCAGTAGCACAGCAAACAGACAGATATTATCAAAAGGATCAGCTCTTGGGGTGACCTACATGGAATAACTTGTATTTTCTGAAAAGGACAGGGACAAACATATATGTAACATAGGTAGTATTGTACTACTGATACAGAGGAAAGAGGGGTTTATGTGTTTTTATGTATTATTTATTTTATGTCCCAATGTTTTTATACTGTTTATACTTTAAGATATACAGAATTTTAAGACAATTATATGATGGCATGTACTTGCTTCTCACAGCAGCTGTGAAAATCTAATGCATCTTGCTTTCCTTCTGAACAAGTTTGTTCAGACTAGAACATAATCCCCAGTATGCAGACATCTCTTCTAATGTGTAATTACAAAGATACCAAATAATTGTCAGGAAGCAAACTCCCAAAAATACTTAATGAAAGTGTGTGAGAGAACAATCGATTCCTTTTGTCTAAAAACCATGCTGGCAGTTAGTCTGAACATGTTGACTCTTATAATAGGGTAGGCTCTCGGAAAACATGCAGGCACAGCTGCTGATCAAATCTCATTAAGATAGCCTTTCTGGTTTATCCTGTAGTGATGATGAACATTCACAGAAACTAAGTCAGTATAAGTCAGATAATGTACTGTGTTTCGACTGCTCCAACATTTATGATCCATAATTGTAAGATTTTACTAGCTCCATGTACTTAAAACAAATTGCATTTCCAGTCATTATTTTGTAAAGTGTGATATTCTCAGAATACTGCAAACAAGCAGGAAGAGGGAAGAATAATCTTTAAAATATTAATCTTTCTTATTGATGTATTTCATGGCCCACAGTCTCCTAATCTCAATCCGCAGAGGCAGCCAAATATATATACAGAGATCACCTGTCTGTGTCTAAGCAAGGGACGGATCTACTTCTGAGTGGAGTCTGCAGCCCTGCAGTCACTCATCCCAGGAGATCTACAGGAGCTCATTTTTTTTTTTTCTGTATGGCTTCATTGCTCTCTAATGAAAATCTGGGCATAAAGATATAGTAAGAAGGTCATGCACATCCAGGTCAGTAAACACTCCATAGCCAGAAAACCATTGAATTTGCTTAGGAAATTGCATATATTCCACACATCCTGCTAGCAAACTATGTTGCAGTGTTCTTCCTCTGTATAAATCATCACCCATGTCAATAGCATCCTGAAGTACGATGTTATTGCAGAGTCAGCAAGCTGTACCTCCTTTTGCATGTGAATCATAGGAATATACACTGATATAACATAGAAAAAACAAAATAAAATGAACCAAACCACCCAAAGTACAATTAAACATTTTCTCTTATTCAAATCAGTAAGCCTTTTAACCAAAATGAAAGAATTTTCCTCTACATGTTTTCCTAATGAAAAACCACAAAACATTGAAAATGATGGGAAAAGTTTCTATTTAAGCTTTAGCACTTGTATGGGTATGTAAGATTCTTGTCACTGCATGGAAATCACTAAAATACTTAGGATATCTTTATTTTCAAGTAATAAATGTTACAGTTTATCTTCCAGACTTCCTAAATATTCAAGAAGAATTAGTTGCCTTAAAAAAAAAAAATCATCCAGGTGCTGGTCAGTTGACAAAAGACATAACTAACCGAGAATAAATACAAAATTGCATAAACAATTTTGTTATCTTATGATGAAGCACTCTAAGAAAATAGGTAACTTAATTTGTTGTGTTTGACATGGTTATAAATTAAGTCTGGGCAGGGGGGAAACAAAAACAAAGCCGAAAAATACTTGAACTGGAATTCTTGATTTGTAGATAGCTTTGGATGTGAACAGTTCATATCAGATCAAGTTTCCCAACTATCATGTTTGTATATGGTGACCAGAAAAAAAATTTAATATGAATTATTCAACAAATTTTGTCATGAGCCAATGTTGTATTCTCTGATGCAGAACTATTGCCACATGATTTACAGGATTAAAACTGATAATCTTTAACATTTCAATATCAAATGGTCTGAAGAGCAGTGTTACTCTTGAAAAGTCACTTGATGCTGAATCATTGCTAAGGTTGTATCAAAATAATACTAAATATTTTCTTCAGATTTTTTTTCTTTCCCTTAAAGCTTGGGAGGAAGCGTGGATACTTTTTCCTGAAAAAGTCTGCTATCTCTGGACAATAGTTATCTTTCAGCTTGAGGACTTGCAAATACCAAATAATATACAACATTTTCAGACTTCCGATGAAGAAAAATTGAATCTGTTTTCGAAGCTAAAATTGAAGTGTACTGGATCGTTCTTCCTTCTTTGTTGTATTGAAATGCTATACTAGAAATTTTGAAATGGATTAAATGTTTCTTATCAGTTTGAATACTTCTTAATCAATGCAAATATTTACCATTTCTCTAAACTGCAATTAACTACGCATGGCTGAAGGAAAAATTTTACTCTTTTTTTTTCAAGTTATAAATGAACAAGGACTTTGCAAATGCATTCAGCTTATGTTTTTATCTGTTGCTTTTTATTACAAGATACAAGAAAATATGAGACTGTTTCATTAATGATTCATCTGGCATCGGGTGAGAGTCATTTCCTACTGGAACTTGAAAGAAGCATTTGACTGAATGTTTTTGAGAGGGCTGTGAGTGAACAAATATTTTAGAGAGGATAAATTCCTGTAAGAAGGCAAACGGCAGACTTTGCCTTAAATGGAGACTCTGTACTGTAGTACCATGTGCAGTCATAAGAGTCACAAGCCGTTTTTGTAACACGTAGTTTTATAAACACTCTGTGAAGTTGAGAAGTCTATAGAGGAAGAAATGTGCAATAAAAGTGTACAGTGTGTTAGATACAAGACTCTGCAAAGTGCCATAGAGTCACACTATTCTGTCTTAAAGCCACTGTAATAATGCTTCGCAGAGTCCAGATAAGGCTGGAGAATGTGGTGATCAAGCCAGATGCCTAGTAGTCATTAGTGGAAGCTGTTGGGGAGTGACTGCTTGTGAGAAGCTGTGAGCTCATGACTGGTGGGTCCAGATGAGCAATTGAGTACAGAAGTGGAATACTGGTTTGGGGGATAAGAAAATGGAAAACTGAAGTGGATCTTACATAGACGGGAGTAGGAGGAAAAACTGCTGTGTGAAAAATTGGTTAAATATTTTGTGATGTAGAAAGCGTAGGGAGTAGAAAGCTCATGAGATGCACTATGAATGAAAATAGATATGGAGGAAGAAAAATAGTGTGTGAAAACTGTTGCAAAGAAGAGAGATAGTAAAGTGATGAGTGCTGATACTAACTCTGGGAAAAAACAAGTGACAGAATGGAAAAGTAGAAGGAAGCAAGGAAAGATGGCTGGAGTGAAAGGATTAGAAGAGAATGAATTAACAGAACAGAAAGTATTCATCACTTTGTTATAATTAAATCAATTAGTTTATCTAAATAATAGAGAAATACAAGTATAACAAACATTTTGGAACACTACTTCAGTGCAATAGGTATTGTTAAGCATGCCAGAAAAATGACAGAATTTTGCTTCAAACACCAATAAACAAATCATATAAGTGTGGGTTAATTAACACTGTTAATTTAAAATGTAAATTACAAGAAGACGATCAGAAAAGGGAAGCTCCCTTCTGTTGGTATGCCACCTCTTTTTCTAGAAAACTGTTAGCCAAATCTGACAGAAATGTCTTCAGAAGTGGTTTTATAACTAAGAAAAATTATTTTTATGTTGGAAAGCACTGTACCACATCAAACTATTTAAAAATACTAGTATGATGGAGAAAATGTTTGGAAAGCTCTACAACTTATAAACAGCCTCCACCCACCCATCACCATCTTTCTTTCTGCCCTTTCTTTCTACATATTATTTTTTCTAAAATATAAAAAAAAAAATTCCTGCATATTTCTTCTTGCAAATCTGGATTTAGGTAATTTTGAACCAGAAAACCTAGCTATTTATATGCATAATTTGTGGAAATAATCTAGATATCTCCATCCTGTATCAAAAAAAGCGAGCAAATTATTCAATAAATAGAGTAAAAATTTGTTGGGAAAATTATTTATGGAAAAAAAAATGTTGAGCAGTATCAGGAAATAATAGCATCTGAGCACTTTTAGGTTGCAGGGTTTTTTTTCTCTAAAAGAAGCCAGAGGTGAAAACCACAAGGGGCCATCTTCAATTAACACATTTTATTTTTTCTAATCCACTTCTAAACCAATTTTGTCAAATGAAAGCATTTTTCTTGTGTAGACTGGGCACACACTTTAATTTATCGTGTTCCAGACAGTAATTGAAGTGTGTGCTGAGGACTCCCAATTAGCTTCGAAGTCATTTCTTATTTTGCAGACATCTGTCAGTTACCACAGTTGCTTACCAGTGGAACATCATTTTTTCTTTTTTTATTATCAGATTTGTCCACAGAAGTTTTGTCTCTTAACTGACAAATTTATTTCTGTCCTTGAAAAGAGCTTAGTAAACTCTGTTTTGATAGATGTGACTGCTTTTCATGTCTACTTTCTATGGCCTTCTTTTCTGTCAGCTTGCTCTAGGCTCTTAACTGAAACACCTGGCTGAGGAGTGGAGTCATTATAAGCTCCTTATAAGCAAGAATCATCCACAGGGTTTGACTCGGCCCATCCTCTGAGAGGTGCAAACATATCACTTTTCTGCAGGAGGAGCTTAGGTGTTAGGGCTTTTAACTCAAGTTCAAGTCTGGATAGACTGGGGAAATTAATTTGGTCCCGTTGACCTAGGGATGCATATTTTGTAGTTGACAAGGAAAAAAAAGACACAGCACAGCAACACAAATTTTATGCTGCTCTTTATTTGGTCCATCTAGCTGGATGATCCTCTGACAACTGATCTCTGTTCCTAAAGGAACTATAGGACAGCCTAGAGCAGAGGATAGCCTAGGATTAGAGGAAAGCCTACTGTGTTGCATGATTACTCTGGTATGTGCTCCGAGGAGGCTTTCTTTCACTCTAAACATGGATTCATGGATATGTATTTAGGCAGTTAAATGAATGGTATGATGTCAGTGCAAGCTACTGCCTTCTCGTGTTTTCTATATTTTTGTTTTAGCTAAGCCACTTTCTCATTTAGGAATCTAACGTTAAGTATCTTCTCTAGGAAATTCGCCATATATGCTTTGATTAATGCCATATATGCTTTGATTATTGCCCAACCATTCAGGCTATGAACACTGTGGCTGCAATTTCACAATTAAAGTATTCTTTTCAAAAGTGCTTGAAGTGAGGCATGGTCTTCCTTTCTTCTGGGTGTTAAGCAAGAAAAATTGGATTTACCTGTGTTTCAGTCAAATGAATAATTACATTCCTGTGATTGAAGAATTACCCTATGTGATGCATAAAGATGGAATTTAGGAAAGTAGAATGAACTAAGAGAAGAAATACAGAGGCAGAGGAAAGAATTCTTCTCATTCTGTAACTGTACCTTGTCCAGGAGAAGAAAGACTGCTGGTGTCCTGAATCTTGTGTTTTAGGGTCATCAAGAGGCTTGGTTTAGTGGCAACTGTCAAATTAGTCCCAATAATTTTACCAAAGAAGAGGGAAGAAATTAGATATAAGGGAATACTTAACCAAACAAACCATGAAGTGATACCAACAAAGTGCAGTACTCAGCCATTGAGTTGAGAAAAAGTTGAGAAAAAATTGAGAAAAATTTTGAGAAATTTTTTTTTTCTCAAAATTGAGAAAAAAACATTTTCTACTGTCTGAAGAAATTCTCCTCTAGTTCAAGCTTTTATGATTTTCTAGGCTTTTTTGTCTTATCTTAATAACCCATTAGGATGCTACACAAAATAACTTTTCAGAGTGTGTGTCTTCTTTATCCCATTTTTCCAACAAAGCATGAAAGAGCCTCACTAGCATCCCTAACTTGCCTCACAGTGAAGAGCATCCCTCAAATAATAGACTAAGAATTCTAAAAGATTATCAGTTTTTGATGGTAACTGCTAATCTAAACTTTCCAGTCTTAACATTTAGGGAGATCTGGGGTATAGGTAGAATAAATAAATTGCCTAAGGTATTTCTATGGTATCAGATATCACAGGTTCTTGGAAGATTTTACTTCCAATTAAACAGTAACACATTTTCTCTCTACAGGGAGAAGTGAACTATGGCTATGATATTATTATAATTTTCAACCTTTGTAGTTTCTTTGAGTCAGATAAAGAGCAATGTTTGTTTAGTTACTACAGCAAAGAACAGGGTGGTCCTTGCCTCATCAGTTGTTTCTTTAAGTCCTTCTAGGAAAAAAAAGAAAATAAAATCCCTATATATAATTTAATGGCTCGACCATTGAAATTTCTTTCCAGTTTAGGTGCTTTGTTTGTTTATTAGAGGAATGATTTGAGAAAAATATTTGGGTGATTTCTTAAAAGGTGGAAACACTGACGGAGAAAGTTGAATTAAAATATTTTTTTAAATTATATAAAAATTAATGTTGTGAGAACTGAGAAAAATAGACATATATTAGATGAATATATAATCTAAGTATCTTTGGCCAAATTTTTCTTAGCAGAAGACTATCTGAAAACAAAAACCCTTGTTAAATAATACAATGACTTGGAACTACAGAAGGAATAGTCATGTTCATGGTATGAGACAGCCTGTTTCAATGTACTTTATGCACTTTATATTATTTCATGTTAAAAATATAAGCAAATATAAAGAGCTTCTATACAATAGGTTAAATAACTCCAAAATATGATTGAATAAAAGTTTTATAAATATTATTGCATACATTCTTGAAATACCTATATAGAACTATATTATTTTCTAATTGAAGGTAAATTACTTTGTTATAGCTCAGTATACCCATACAACACTAGGTCCGAACATTCTGACCATGAAAACTCACCTTATACTCAGTTGCTAAATGAAGTGTGGCCATATAACAGTGTGATAAAACATGCATAATTACACATTCAGTTCCCTATATAATCATCATATTCTTGCTGCTTTTCCACCAAGGTATTGTCACTTTAGAAGTAGGTAAAACTAAGATTCTACATCACATTTATTTTAGTTTGTTGCATTTATGTCTTCCTATAATATGAAAGAGTCTATACACAGAGAAATTAATGTGAGCATATTAATGTATTCTGCTGCTGATGGTATTGATTGTACTTAAAAGTTTATTGCTTTTGCCAGAGAGCTATAAAACAGAGATGCAGGATGCTGGTCTGATAGAGGGCAGCATCCTTGTATCACCTTGTGTGTATAAATTATTGAACTTTTCACATAATTTAGACAGCATCCAAATGCATCCAAAGAAATTTTCTACATGTATTTTCAATCTTTTTAGAATATATCTTTATCCTAATGTCAAAGAAAAACAGAATAAATTGGGAAATTTTTATCTCTGCTCTACTTTGGGCAGCTCTATTCAGCTCTACACCAAAATCAGTCTGGTAACACAAGTAAGTGAAATACGAACTATTTCTCCTTCAGAGAAGTCAGAAGATGAAATTGTTTTCTAGGAATAGCAGCAACATAATCACTTTCTATAAAAAGCACATGAAATTGTCCAGTTCTGTAATCTAAAGAAATTCTGACCATCAAAATATCTGAGCAGCAACACAGCACATTCAAGTCACCTTGTCCTTAGTGTCAAAAAGACATTGTGCCCCATGCATCTCAAAAACTGTTTATTCTTTGTGCACTTTAAACTCTACCAGTGCTGATGGATGTTTTTATATGGGTTTGACCAACTGAAAGTTAAAAATGGTGTTGTCTATGTCCACATTTAAAGACATTGTTCACCTGAAAAAAAATCACAGAAATAGACAAATAAGGAGATGGTTCCTCTCAGTTTAATTAGTAAGATAAATTTCCTTACTGAAAACCAGAAAGATTTATTAAACCTCTAAAGAACATTTTGAAAGACGACGAGTTATGCAGTCTGCTTCTTTCCAGAGAGTTGAGAATACAGCCATAAGGTATTAGTTCAATAATAATAATGATAACAATGAAAAAGTACCCCAACCCCCTAACTCAATTTGAATTTTTACTTTGCAATTGGAACTAACATAGCCCATTTTGGATGCCATGTAGACAGAAAAATATATTATCCTATAATTTGTCATAAGTCTACAAGGATAAGCTTTGTCTGGTCAGTTGTAGACACCAGCAATGCAGACTGCTGTCCCAAAGCTTTCCATTCTAGGCTCCCTTCGTAATCAACAAAAATAAAATAAGCAGTTCCAGGGCATGATGCATCTACCTACTAGGGCAAACATAGATATAAAAGTATAGATACCACATGAAATATCTGTTTCTCTGAGATAGTTCTTCCTCAAAAAGCACCTGATGATAAAGTGATAACTCTCAAGTATTTCAGTCACTCAGATTCTGTGCACAGTACAGATAGGATCACATTATGAATGTAAGTACATTCTTCAAGTGATCATCTGACATGTTCAAAGCTAATGAGTTTATCCAGAGAGTGGTGATTTTTTTTTTCTGGCTGGACCATGTGTTAACCAGGTTGGCCTGTCAACACCTAGTATGCTAAAGGACTGGTTTTATTCCAAAGCACTCTGGTATAACCTGGGCAGCTTTCCCAAGCTGCCAGGTGGAAGAGATGGAGAGATGTGGGTGTTGGAAGACTATAAGCCAAATTGTGTCAACTGTTTCTTCCTGTATTTTTTAACTTGGGGAACTCTAAAACTGAAATGGAACTTTCTTGTTTTAAAAATAAATAAATAGATGCTGAACACCTTTTTTCCTCTCAAAAAGTGTATGTGAAAAAATTAAAACTAACAAACTTCTTACCAGGAAATGGGGGACAGATATAATGGCTCTTGGTGCTTAAACTGTTGGAGTTTTGGGGTCTTTTTTTAATGTTTTTAAATGAAGAATGGCAAAATCTTGGTGTGTCTTCTGCCTCCATCTAGTTCTCAGTCATCACAAAGATATCGGGTCCAGCTCACCTGTATAACTTTCTCATGTATTACTTTTCTATCTGGTCTTCAAAACAGAAAACTGGAAAAGATTGTCATAATGGTAATTCTGTGCTCATTTTATTTGTGCATTCTTGATTCCGAGCAAAAAGTGGTGGATAATCCAGGATGAGACGCATCATCCCCTTTGCCTTATCATCCCCTTTGCAATTCCAATTAACTCCCTAGATGACTTATCTACAGCTGTGTTAAACTTTCAGATTGAGTCTACTAATTTTGTAGTTTCATATTCATTAAAAAAAAAAAAATTACTGCTGTGTAATTTTTCCTGAGAAATTAACAAAGTGGGAGATACATAGCAGACACATAAATGGTAATGTAATATGTTAATTATCACTTTAACCTAGTACTACACTCTGGCATTGCATAAGAAAAAAAGTCATATATTTGTTTAAATAATATCATGAAAATAAGTAAAATTTTAAAAAAGTTCCCAAGATTAACGAATGTAATGTAGTAAAATAAAATCCATCCTCTGGTCTCCAGAAAGAGAGCTAAAATAGACAGCAAAAAGAATAGCTGACATTATAATACATTTAGTATCCTGAATTTAATCATGAAAGCCTGTGCAGTGTTCTTTCACGAGTCAAGGCCAATGGCCTTTAAATTATATCTTGTTAAGCATTGTGTGATATACACTTTCTCATCTGTAACACGTCTTTTTAACACACTGAGAAAAGATTTAAAACAAACAAACAAACAAACAAATTGAAGCAAAACTACAACAAAAAACCACCAAAAAATGTTCATCACGGAAAAAAACTTGAATGATAAAGTAACAAGTATGTTAATAATAAAAGCATATCCTGATTAGATAGAATGACTCAAACATTCGTGAATGTCCTTATACAAAGAATGCATTACAATAGGCTAGCACTGAAAATAAGCCTTGGAGTTAATGAGATGGGTATTGTGGATAAGGGAGTTCTTCATGATCCACTATCTCTTAATTCAGCAGATTGCTTAAATAGCTGAGGACATTCCTTTGGGCCATACAAATGTAGGTTCAAAATCCCTTCAAGGAAATGAGAACTGTACTTCGGCACCAACTTCTCAGAAGGTATTTGGGACACCTCTTTAAACCATCATCAGCCATGTGAATATCCCCAGTATATTTCTATGTGAAGTCAAATCAGATAGTTTAAACAATTCTCAATAATATGATCTTGTATATTTCAATTTTTTTGAAAGCGGGCTACAGGTGTTCCAAGTACCACTTTACCTGCTACATAAACAGATGGCTTGAGATCAGCTACCAGGACAAGATCTCAGGAGAAGATTTATTCCCTTAAGTGCAATATTTTGAGCTATACTTTTGTTTTAAAATGTACTCCAGTGTATGTTAGGATGCATGAAGTGTGAGGATCCTGAGTGTCACTGAGACCACCTTAAGCTGATCATGAAGAATTAACTGAAGCAAATTCAATGCCTAGAAATATATTTCTGATGTTTTTCTGGTTTTTTTTTTATTTAATCCTATTTTTCTTGGTATGAATAATTATCCACATTGGTAAGTAATGTTATTCATCAGTTCTCTGATTCAAACCCACTGAAGTCTAGGCACATGATTCCCTTGAAATATTTTGCATTAAACATAAGAATATTTGTAGTTCTTAAAATTTACATATCCCAAAAGTAGGTCTTAACATAAATATAAAAGGGCATCTTTTGTTCCAAATTCTACAGTAACATTTATTACTGGTATTGAAACCTTTTCACTGTCATCACTGTGAAATTTCATGGCTTTAATAATTAATTCAAACAATATCATCCATATTATTTAGATTTCAGTTTAGTACAAAGAAGTAAAATCCATTTATGGTAATACAATAACTGTTTATTCACACTTTTATGAGTGTATCTAATGAAATACTGTAAATCTTTTTATGCAAACAGGCCTTTTATATATTGATCAGATGTAAAGCTTTTTTGGCTACAATTCTGCATGAACAAACTGCATTTTGGGCAGGATCTCCATAAATGTGCACCTACCTGATTAGTAGAGTGAAATGTTGAGTATACATATCTGTATTTACCTTCAATTATTTATGTTTTATTGTTTTAATTATAACGAACAGTCTTTGCAGTGACTGTGATAAAATATTCATATGTACAACAGTGTCTAAATAATTAATGTATTTTTAAACTAAACTACAAATTAAAATATATTTATCTGGCCTTAATTTTAGCTATCACTCAGGGAAGCTGAGATGTATTGTTATTGCAGAGTAAACCAGAAAGTAGAAGTTACATTTCACTGTTAACCGACTGTTACATGACAAGTAAACAAGTTTAATCATGTTATTCACCTCATTGACTTTAATGATTCAATAATAGATGTAATAGGCACCTCAGGACCAGATGGCTTAGTGAAAAAAGTTCCCATGAACTACCACTCTTTCATCTCAAGTATCTGATAAATATGTTAACTCCCTGCACTGCTACAACAGCCGGAATTTCTCACCAGCTGGCCAGTTGCTCTGCACAGTGGGTGCTATGATCTTCAGTTGAATGTTGATATTCTCTGTTCTGTAGTAGGGTCAGGACTTGTGGGGATTTTTTTTTTTTTAAACATGGGTTTTATTGATTTTACATAAACATTATAATAACTGGCAACAGGATAAGTGGATAAGATTTAAGAAGGGGTTTGATTCAATATTAGCTCTACTTGCAAAAGTGCTCATCAACCCATTAGCAAAATGAGTTGGATGTGTGAAGAGAAAGTGGGGCTACATCCACTTCTCATCAAGTTATTTTACTGCCCCCCAACATTTTGCTCTGCCTCTTGCTACCTCAAGCACAGTCTGCATGTAATCATGCTTGGCAAACATTTCAACCATGAAAACACCTCATTTGTAGCTGTCATCTGTGCCGCCACAAGACGAGAGCCAAAGAACCCCTCCCTCTCCTAGAAATGTCAACAAAATGGACAGGTTGATTATCTACAGCCTGGATCAGCCAACACTGTTCAGATCTGAGGCAGTATACAGACTACTGTCTACCAGTCTCGCTTGCTTTTAGCCATGTCTTTTTAGCACTCCTGTTCTTCTTTACTTAGATATCACATCTGTTTCTGCCTCTGTCTGTGCAAAATCTTACTTTGTCAGAGCCTAGGAAAAGGGACCTTTTTTCATGTCTCTGAGTGTGTGTGTTTTCACAGAACATTATTTCCTCTGTGTTACAAGACTTCTGATTTGCCTTGTAAACAAGACCATCAAGAATAAATTTTGTCCAGAGTTTTAGAAAGGAAACCTAAAGCTGCATAATGAAAAGAGAAAGGAGAAAAGTAAATCATAGACCCATTAGCCATGCCATCAGTTAAGTGATTCTGAAACACAAGACAATTCTGAAAGGCTGTGATAACTTAATTGTATGCCTATTCAAAGCTCACTCTTAAAACGAATTGGAATTTATCAGCAATTTTAATTACTTCTAAGTTACACTAAAATGCTAGAAAATAAAGTATAAGAGGCATGACACAACTTTATAAAAATTTATTTTTCATTATTGCTCACTGTATTCATTATATACCCTTTATCTCACTTAAATGCAAAAGAGGAAATTCTTCAGATACTATCATAGTAGTGAAGAATTAAACACTCTTCCTGTAATAATAGATATCTTCCCATGATAGTATAAAAAGCCAATTATTTGCATTAATTCATTAATTCGCACAACATGACTCTGCAAGGGGGTACTACTATTTCTCTGTATAAAAAAATCAAAATCTGGTTTAAATAAACAGAAACCAGAAAGAGTTGAGAGTAGGTTTTGGGGGTTTCTTAAACATGGACATGTCTTTTTTCACAAATCTTTTTGTGAAATATATCTGCCAGAACAATACATCGGAAAGAAACAAAGAAAGACCAATATAACAAAGTATTAAAGCACAAAGAAATATATATTCTAGACACAATAAAAATCAATACAAAGATATACCAACTATAGCAAGTGAAGTATAGAAACAAAAACACAAAAAAAGAGTGAGGTGAGAACAGTGTTTCAAAACGGCAACAGAAAAAAAAATGTATATATCAGAACCAAAAAGTCTAGAAAAGAATTCTTGGACTGCTTCTGTAAGTGGATCACAAAGGCCAAAAGAGCTGGTTAAGAAAATTGAAATAGGAGAACTATTCTCTGCATTATCTGTCATCAAAGAAACAAACCCCTCTCTCTACTCAGGTACATGAACAAAGGTATAACATGTATAAGAATTCTGACACAAGTGCCTAATGGGCTATATGAAGCCATGCTGAGATTTACTCTCTGCCACTTTACAACTGCATGCCAGGCAGACAAACTAAATGGTACATAACAGTCCACTTCTCCAGAAATGACTGATTTTTTCCTGCAAAGGTAGCACTTAGCAGTGAGGTTTCTTCAGCACTATACTGTGTTTCAATTACTCCCGCATTCTATATTTGTGAGTATTTTTCAGTTCAGTGTCTGATAGTGGGCAAAATCTGTGCAGACCAGATGGTTGTATAAAGATCAATGTGAAGATCTTACTGAATTAAATGTTTACATGTATTTTATGCTTCAGAAGCATTTGAGAGTGCTTAGAGATGCAGACTCTTCTGGGAAAATGTTGGAAAACTGTTTGGGACAGCAAATATGAAAATATCACACAAGGTTTTTACATATGGCCTTTCAGGACAAGTCCTTCAGAAGAATAATATGGAGAATCATATTTAGGCTTTGATTTGCAAGAGCTCGTTGGTTCACTTTAAAGGGGTCTATGAGTGAGTTAACACTCATACAGGACGTGAGACAAAATTATACATCTACATCATCTAGCAATGTAAATAGATACAAGAAAATACAAGACACAAGAAAAATGGTTTTACAAACATATCTGCAGCAAAAGGAGGGCTGAGGTTAATCATGAGTCTTTATTGGATTTAGGGGGAATAATCCTGACAAAGGATGAGGTAATTAATGCATTCTTTGCCTCATTTTTTAATAGTAAGACCATTTGTTCTCTGGGTACCCAGCCCTTGAGGTGGAAGACAGAGACAGGGAGTAGAATGGAGCCCAAATAAACCAGAGGGAAATGATTACTTGTCTGCTACACCATTTGAACATGCACAAGTCTCTGGGGCCAGATAAGATCCACTCAAGGATCTATTGTATGAGCTGGTGGAAGTGCTCACCAGGACAATTTCCATCATTTATCATCTGTCCTGGCTAACTGAGGAGATCCCAGTGGACTGAAATTTAGCAAATGTGATGCTCATCTAAAAGAAGGGAAGGAGGATCTGGGGAACTACAGGACTGTCAGTCTGGCCTATGTGCCGTGGCAGGTTATGGAGTAGATCGCCTTGAATGACATTGTGCAACATAAGCAGGATAACCAACTGATCAGGCCCAGTCACCATGGGTTCAGGAAAAGCAGGTCCTGCCTGACTACCCTGTTCTCCTTCTATGACAAGGACACTTCGTGGATGTACTCTTTGATGTTATGATTTAGATGGAGGGTAATTTCAGTGAAAAATTAAATTGGTCAACATGAACATCTTTTTTCCCCAGTGACAGCATCAAAAATGAATTATTAAGAATGACTTCACCATGCTCCTGATATATAAGGATAACTGCACCTGAATGAGTAACTAATGGAATATTACATATACTATAGCTACATTTATGAACACAATACACCTAGAGTGTGTAAATCTGCCTTGTCCAGCCTTTTCTAGTTTTACTTATTTTCTCTCCTGTGTACCTGAATGATTATGTAGTTCTTTGACAGTCAGCTGGGTTTTGTTGGTAATTAGCTTCAAAGACAAAGGCTAATTGCTCAATTGTCTTTGGAAAGTCTGATGGGAGAAGTCAGAGCTCGTGGACAACCAGAAAGCAAAAAAGGACAACTCTCCAGAGTTAATAAAGGAAGCTTATATTAATGTCATTTAACTTCCATTTGACAGTGTATAGATTTTCTTCTAAATACACATTCCCCAAAAGCCAAGCTGCTACATCGGTTATTGTAAGATTACACTAATATGTAATATTTCTAGATATTTATGAGACAATTGTTGCCTATCATGGTATTTATATTTAAAAGGGGAATTTTTTAAAACTCTAGTGAAGATATAATTATGATTACTGGTGGGATATTTTAGATTTATTTTTCATGATGGAGAAGATATCTAAAAATATATAGATCTAGCTGGTCAAATGTGCTCAATATGTCAGTAGTGGTATTACTACTGTTATAACAGAAAACTGTATAGGTTTAATAGATGATATCCAGAAAACCAAATAATAGACTTTCTTCTTACTTGGCATTTTTCAAGGTAGTGATAGAGAGACCTAAGTAACATGAACAGAAAACAGCATAATTTTTTCTTGCAAGTGTACTTTTTTTCACAGGATTAAATTTAGAAGGGGCTTTGGTGCCATTAATAAGGGGTTTATGGTCCTCATAATGTCTACGTTGAGTCCATAATTATCCTGGAAATCTAGTTCTAGGCACTAACTCTCTTTAGGACCTTTATTTAAATAAGAGTTTCCACAATTGGCAGAATTTATGTCAGATTGCTTTTCATAAATGGATGGAAAGGTAACTAAACTGCCTCAAAGGTCCCAACATAATTAGTTTTAGTATCTGTTATAATGTTGTCATTTTTAAGACAGCCTGTATTTTCCCTAACCAATTTTACATATTCATGGTCTTACATCTTGCTGTGATTTTATAGAAAGCTTCTAATTATTAAGAGAACAATTTGATTTTTTTCATTCCTACTCCACTTTATAGTAGCCAACAGACCTAATACTATTGCTAAACTGAATCACCGGGGAGTTCAGTTTTATGATTATATTTAATTATGAAACCATATTATTCCAAACCTTTTCATTTTGAAAGCCATCTACATGTAGAAAAAATAAGTGAGCCTAGACAACTGAATTAAAAACCTAGAAAGCCATGAGTTTGTATTGTCAATAAAAGCAGTGCAGATACTGAAAATAAAGTACAAAAATAAGATACTAAAAATAAACATACAATGCAGAACACTGCCTCCACCTGAGTCAGTGGGATTTTCGTCCTGATATTTGGAGTGGTAAGAGAGGATAATAGTCATGAGCCATAGTCTCTCACCAGCTAATTTTTTCCCTTTTCCCTGAAGACAGCAGATGAGCTGTTGCTGTCTGTAGCACACTAGAGACCCCTCATCTATCCATTCATCTACCAGTTTTGTTAACAAATAGATCAAGTTAACTTTCCAGACGCGATACGCATCTTCCATTTTGAAACGTATAGCATTTTTCCACTGAAAAGTAAGTTTCTAATCTCTACATATTAACTTCAAAGGGCAATGAAGTCTCGAGTCTTCATTTCACATTTATTTGTACCATGGTTCTGAGACTTCCCTGCAGCATACAGGGCTTAAGACTATGATTATCAACTAACCGAAAAGTCACACATAGTGAACATCTGACAGAAAAATGCTAGTAGGGAAAAAAAGGAAAAGGAAAAAAAAAAGAAATTTTTGAAAGAGATAACACTGGTGGAGGTTTGGAATCCAAAGGACTACTTTGATATTTGCCTTCCTCTTCTACATGAACGTCAGAATTCAAACTTTCATATGTATGTTATTTTATGCAAATAACGCTGCAGTAAGCATTATTTTTAATTATTTTAGACTTACTTGTGAGAATCCTATTCATACTGGGCAGTACCTATCTAGTCAGATTCCCCAATCAATATCTCCAGTGAGAATATTAACAGGGGAAGATGTAAACTCCTTGCATTGCTGGGTCAGATTCTACCACTTTGATGGAAGTTACTAAGTATCCTGCTGCAAATATTGACATTGAACTATTAATTCTATAGAATGAGACCATCATCATTAGGAGTATTTTTAAATTCAAAATGCAATAGAAAGGAATATGTGTAGGAATGTAAATGTGCATATGTGGTCTATATCTTTAGGTATATAAAGATAGATATATTATGCAGGCGTGAGTGAGAATTTCTTAAAAATTGTTGAGAATACGATATTATTAGAAACAGGAAGACACTATAAGATATCCTGTGACAAAACCCAATGATGAACTTCCTTTAGAATAAGATCTAAGTGTCAGGACAAATGATATTACAGGACTTAAGATCACTTTTCATCTGCAAATTGTACGTGGTTATTACTTTCTAAGTCACAACCAGTATGCATGACCTTTTTGACAATGAAACATAGTCTTTTATGAGTGTCTGCAAATTACCACTTGTCCACCAGATACACAGCAACTTTGCTATTTCTGCCTTGTTACTGGTGTGGTGAACTTTTCTAGACAAACTTCAAAATGCCTGACAGTTTGCTAGGTTGCTGGAAAAAATCAGGAAATCCAAACAAGCTTTTAGTAATAGAGAGCTGCCATGTCTCAGAAATTACTACAAGAAGGGATTATTAAATTTATGCTATGATTAATTTATTTCAGTTTGTGCAACTTCCAAAGAAGAAATGCCATAAAGAAAAGGAGATTTTTGTGGTGGCATGTGTTATGCAGTTTTGCACCAATGTAAGCAAGTGAAGCATGTATAAAGTATTATTTCTGTAAAAAATTATTTCTTATCAAATTCAAAGTATTATTTTGATGATTCTACATAAGCCTCAGAATCCAAACTTTCATATAAATCCATCATTGTCTGCAATTGTCTTAACTGCATTTTATGCTATAATGCATCACCATGAGATAATCCATGTGCAGCATTAGGTGCTCTAAATTACTGTAAAATGAAGTAACTTATCACAATGCAATGCTAGGACTGTAAATCATCAATATTTCCTAGTTCCCATACAGCATGTTGCTTTCCTTGAGCTCATTTTGTTAAAGTAATTTTTTTTCTAATTCACATAACTAGCCTTAAATTATCCTGTTATCAAAACCCAGCAGGTATACATGAGCATGTTCAGCCACATACACATGTGAATATATCTGCAAAATGTGATTTCTGAACTGAAAGAAAAGGAGTTTTTAACTGGTAGAAATAAATCAAAAAGCATATATCATTCTTTATTTAAATTGGTCTTCAAATATAGGACATAGCTTAAGCTAATGAAGAAGAACCTATGAGAAGTTTTGATAGGCTTTAAATAATGATCTTGTGTTACATTATTAAGATGAACTGATATTATTACCTTCTTTGTTGTAACATCATTATATAAGATTTAAGCATTTTTCCACGGATGTCAGGATTTTCCAACCCTTCTAGGATTCCCTTTTCTGTGCCGCTAGATTGCGACTAAATTTATAACTGTTTTTTCCCTGCTCTTGTTGTAATTTGTCACTAAAAATAAAGGGTTTGACATTACAAAACCCTTCAAAACATTGCTTGCAAATTAAATAGATCCAGGTATGTTTCCCTGTCTTCCGTGTGGCAACACTGTTGACTTTAAGTCCATTTCTGCTACATGCTGGTGTTGGCAGGAGCCAACAACTCAGCAAGCAGGCAGAGGCTCCATGCAGAGCTGCTAATCAACTCTGTTCAACAACTGATATTAGTTAGGGAACTAGTGGATTAGAACAAGGTATTTGTAAAATGTCAGATCTGTTTGTTTTGAGGCAGCAAGTGCTACTTCTGATGGAGATTAACAAACAGATGAGGCCCTATGAGGGAAAAAAAACATAATTCGGTAAGGGCTCTGCTTTAGAAATATAGAGTAAAAAATAGCAAAATCAGTACAGTCTCAAAGAAGTTCAAATCAAGAGAAAAGAATAAAAATCTACTTAAATCAAGAGAGCAAGGAATATGCCACATCGGAGTATACCAGCAAGGGATTTAGACCACAGTCTCTATGTTTATGTGAAGTAGAAAATGAATATAATCTTGCTTTATAAACAGACTGCAGATTTTATTGCTTTAGTTAAGACAAACAGGGCACACACTTCTCACAGAGTATGAATAGTGTATATTTTAGAATGAAAAATGTTTTTATATATACAAACCAGATTAACTATCTGTTAATTCTTTAAAAGGCCAGGAAGATAAATGACTAAACAGTCAGAACACTAATATGAATTTTACACTGTGTATTGAGTTGAAATCTGTGACGTGGCTTCTGAGTGTGTCTATGAAGTAGCTGTGATGGATCCACAGGCACTGTGATCAAAAGCAGTAAAAGGCAGAGGCCAGTCCTGGCAGTTGGCTGATGAAAGGTGAGGCAGAGGCATCCCTTCCTTACACTCGCCTCATGCTGATCACACTAGACTTAAGGAGAGATTTGCCAGGGTCAAGTGGGATGAGCTAGGATTAAGTTCTCAAACCAAAAGCAGTTCTTCTTTAGGCTTGAATGGGAAATAATTCAGCTCTCTTGCATTGGCTACTGCAGACAAAGCGCTACCTTTAGAATAGCTCTTTGCTCTTCAGCCTGCAGAGGTAGTCTTAACAACAAGGCATCAAATTTTTAAGGGTTGATAAATCTTGTCCTTAGTATCCGTGTCATAGTTACATGGGTACCAGGTGATTAATTACCACTCCCAATACACATATTGTACCTGTCCTGCTGTTGGGAGAACATAACAAAGTGTATAAATACAGAAATCTAGAAATCTAGAAAACAATTGCCCATGAGGAAACTCAGAGGAATTCAACCAGTTTAATCTGAAGAAATGAAAACTAAAGGCAGACAAAATAACAGCCTTCAAATCTGTGGAAGGTTGTGGGAGAGAAGAATAAATAAACTATTCTCCAAGAGGACAGGAAAAAAAGAAAAAAGAAATAAGTTAAATTGCATTGAAGGGAATCTGACTTCCACATCAAGAAAAATTTTCCAGCCGTGAGGCTGGTTAAGCAATGTAACTGATTGCTCCGGCAAGGTGTAGAATCTCTACCATTAGATGCTTTTAAGAACAGATTAGATAAACATCTGTCAGAAACAGTTTAGATATAGTGACCCTCTCTTCAGGGAAGAATTTCTGCAGATGAATTTTTTAAGTGTTTGTGAAGTTTTTCAGCCTCATTTTCTATGTCTTTAACAAATCTCAAAAGTGTACATTTAATTAAATTGAAAATTTATAAACAGAAGTACACGTAGATCTATCATCCAATCACTAACGTTACATTCTTTAAAGCTGTTTTTTTTTCCCCCTCTTCTCTGTGTTTTGTGACCAAATAATGCCTCTGTTGCTTAACAAATGCCATTTTTAAGACGTACATAGCAGAGCTGCACCTAACTGTAAGACAGAGCAGGACCCTGCTACTATCATTTATGCACAGTAATACTTAAAGTATTACACAGTTGTTTCACTTTGGCAGAGACAAAGGATTCCATTTAAAACATAAAATTAGCAATAATCCAATAAACAGAGTAGTTGAAATTTAAACAGTATGTAGGCTTTTAAGAATACGTGAAATAGTTGTCATTTTTTAGTTGTAATCCTACTTGTTCCAGGTTTATTCCTGTAATAAAATCTTGGAATACCCACATTATAAATGTATTCTAGTTAATTTATATACTGTTTAAATGCATGATTATTCTAGAAAGTTGGATTAAGGAGGCATGCTTTCCTTTTATGATTAATGTTAACTCATAGCACATACAAAGTCATTTATCAACAGATGCGTTTTGACACCTGATAAAGTCTGTTTATCCAGATATTTTTTCCTAAAGCATACTTGTATAAACATTCTCCAGTGTATAAAATATGGCAGTTCTGCATAGCTTTGGAAGTGAAAATGGTGTTTTATTCAGCAGATGAGAAATGTTTTATTTTCCCAAAAGAGCTTGGCTACGTAATTTATGTTATTTATACAGAACAATTCTGCAGCTCCAATATTCATTTGAAAAAGAAAAATAAATGAAAGACATGGAGGTGTCTTTTGATGCTCAACAGTGCTCAGAATACATATATATAAAATTTAAATACAGCTTTGTCAGTAAGTTGTTCTCATAAAAGTACACTACAGAAAAATTATCACCAGAAATAGAAGGCAAAAGACAAACCCATGCTTTATACAGTAGCAGCTCTACTACTCTTTTTACAATAAATGTTCCATACAGTAAATCCCATAGATATTTTTCTTAATGTATTTGTGACCTGAAATAAACGAGCAAGATTTATTTCAGAATGGTCTGTGGACCTCAAAGAGTGCTAGAGGACAGATATTTATAATTGCTGATGCTTCTTATTAATTTCTCTAAATGTTTCTCCAAAGCAGGTACCTAATACTCTTTGTTCGGTTTTAGCTAAGGGAAATTCAAGTCTGGATGATGTTCCAGATTTTACAAAACACTTTGATTGGAAGGCTTCACTGACAGAGTGTTTGCAAGGTCTGGAAAAAGGGCAGTTCTTCATGGAAAACAGGAATATACAACCAGGACAATGCCAGCTAGATTAGGGTTGAGTAATGTTTTCGTTTGAAAGCGAAAAAATGTTGGGGAGTAGCTTGTGCTGGGTATGCACAAATACTGATAGCAGAGACTGAGTGCTACTGGTGGAAAAGTGCTTAAGTTTGTTACAGCTTTCAAAAAGTAACTATTACATTTACCAGAATTTTTCCTCTGTTTTTCTATTCAATTCCTCTCATCTAACCTGGGATGAATAAAATTAAAAAAAAACCCTCGAAGTTTTCTGTGAAGGAATAAAAGAAAAGATGTAAGAAGTCCAGTGAGATAAATTGAAACATAATGATGAAGCTTTCTATGTCATTTATTTATTTATTAACATTGTAATCCTTGAGAAAGACAAAACCATTATTGTATCTGAATAGCAGAACTTTTCATTTTTTTAGTTGAAAAAAACCAAATCCAGACCTTTCCACATTAAAAGTAAAATGAACTGAAACCAATAAATAAATGTTAAAAAAGCCGTTTGTCTTTAACTTCTGAAGAAAACATATCACGAATAAACTGAGCCAGAGCTAACTATTTTGTTTTAATAGCTAAAAGTTAACTAGCAACCATTAAATGATGATATTTGAGTAGGCAAAACAAATGGGGGCCTGGTTATATTTAATTTGTGGTAGTATTATCCAATAATAAAAACCCCACACAAACCAGAATAAAAAAGGTGTTCATTATTCTGTTGTAAGACAAAATACAAGTTCAAGAGATGTGAATGATCAATGCTTCTGATCCTGTCCTTTAACTTAATGGAGTGCAATGAAATTGCCTCAATGATGCAAGTGACAGACACACAGTAGAGTCCTGTGAGGGTTACTTCTGACAGGAGACCTAATCTGGTGGGTTCCTGGTGTTGAGAGCTAGCTGAAGGCTAGCATCCTTCTATCAGGTGATTTCAAGTCTTAGTGTTACCCACTGCTTGCAAATAATCTACTGATACTTTCACTGCCAAATGTGCTTTTGTACCTCAGCCACTGTTTTCAGTATCTGGAGTAGACGTGAATGTTTGTAAAGATCTACAGTTTATGTGATTACAGGTACCAACATCTACAACTATAAAATTATTCTGTTAATATAATAGAGAATAATTACATGTAAGGGATGGTGAGTGGCAATTTAGAGCATTCTTTTTACTCCATATTGGTGCTTACCAGCACTTTTTAGCTCACTGCACACTACTGTTATTGGTGAGCACTTACATAAGTAACCTCATAAATGAGTCAGGTTGTACTGTCAGTAAGTGCTGCTGTGAGGCATGTAGTGGTTAGTCCAACACATCATCAGTCAATATGAAACTCTGGTATGCTTAATTACCAGAAGGAGGAAAATGGGAGACAGAAAAAAAAAAGAATTAAAATGTTGTATGTGTGTGTGTATATATCATCCTTGTAATTATAATTCTTAGACAAAATAATTTTAGTGGTTAGTTTTCATCTCTGTTTCAGGAGAGGTCTACCTTAATGCTCCCACATATGATAATATCTTACCCTGTTCCAAAGCTAATAATCCAAAGAAAAGATTAGTTTCAGAGTACGTTTATAGGAAGATAGCCGGAGCCACAAGATGCAGTTACAGAAAAGCTCAACTTCAGTTCCATTGAACTAAAAAAAATCTTCAAAAAGATTTTCAAGAGTACTCCCAAAATGTTCTGTAGGATGTTTAAATGCTATTTTGTTATGGCACAATTTTTAGTAACAAAATATCATCATAAAGCAATGTGTGCAGAATTCTGTTGTGTCTTATTTGTCACACCCAACACATTTACATATTAGTAGTTTGGGTGCTGCTAAAGTGCTGGTATTTTTAAAAGTTTACATATTGCTTCTGCTGTTTGTGCTTTCACATTAAAAGTATGTTTCTACTTGACACCAGTCTAAAAAAAAAAAACAGGTGTGAAAAAACAAGCCAAAAACATTACTTGTCTTGTTTATTCAAAATAGTTCACGGTCAAGACAAAAAAGAGATTTATCAAATTCAGTCTTAAATAACAATGTTTACTCTTTACTGAATGAGTCAGGTAAGTTGGTCATGTTGAGAAAAAAAGTTGTGTCTGTGTTAAAGTTGGTCCAAAATGTCCCATGAAAATTTTTTACTGAATACTGGATTTCAGTCCTCCTCAAATATCTCAAGTGTTTTACTTTGCCTACAGGAAATGTTGACTTTGTTGAAGATGGAAACTTTCCATTTCAAAAAGGAAAATTTACATAAAAGAAAATCTGGATATTTCATGAATATTGTAGGGTAATCGTAATATAAGACAGTAAAGGTGAAAGAGTGGAGCTTTTTACAGTGATTTATTCTATCTGCTGGATTGTAATAGAAATCTGTTTATTTAATCAGAATTCTTATTGTAGTACTTGAATAACGTGTGTCCTAATTTGATACAAAAATGTCAGGATATTCATATGAACTTATTCTAAACTAGTTAAACTCAATGCATTCCAAGCATATAAGATACAACATGTGGATTTCTGTTCTTTAACCTTATGAACATTTGCACATGTTCAGGAAAGACCACTGGATAAAATTTATGTATTGCTAATGATTTTTATTGGCCCCATGGCCCAAAGTTGTGGCAAAATGCCCAGGAATTTGAAAGGATCCTGGTTTTACTTAGTAGTCAGAATGCAGAGAGTTGTAAAAATAGAAAGAGCTTGCTTAATGGAAGTCTGAATGCTTTCTAACTGGCAGAACTGAGGTTGCTTGCACTGTGCAGCCTTCTGTTGTCTCTTTTTTTTTTCCAGCATATCGTAGCTCAACATATTAAACAATGATGTAATGATAGAGTGATGTCTTTGAGTTCAATTTTTTCCACCGTTTCTTGGAGGACCTGAAGTGGGAGATTCACATAAAGATAAACTGAGAGGAAAGTGTAGAAGTGCTGTTTTCCCCATATCTGTTTCTTTTTGTAGGACCGTTCGGAAATCTCTCTGTTAGGGATCAGTACCTTAAGGACACTGTTAAAATTTGTGGAGAGAGAAGGCATACCATTGGAATTTAGAAGATGTGGCTTTCCATATCATAGTCATTTGTGGCTGATCCTGTGGATGTTAATGTAGGTGTTTGTTCAAAAGTTACTGCTGCTTCAAAAAACAGTAAAGTTTGCAGAATCCTTTCCGCAGTTGCAACTGTACAGCTAAGAGGGAGGAGTTAACTAATGGTAGGCTGTTTTCCATGACGGTTCTGCTGACAGGGGTTAGAGTCCAGTAGCTATGCAAAAACACTTGGAAAACCTTTCTAGTCTCTAAAGACCCATAAATATGAAAAGTTGGTCATCCTTTCCTGTTTTCCTGGATTCTATTCTCAGTCCTGCCAGAAAATTTTTCTGGCCCTCTGCTGCAGTGTTGGGAGAAGGGTAGGAAAGTTTCCCTTGTCAGCAGTAAGTAAATCCCAAGAACAAAATCCCAAGCACAGTGATAATTCAAAATCCATATAGACAAAAGACTAGGAAAGTTACTGAGATATAAGAAGACACACTTGTGTGAAATTAGATGAATGATAAACTTCACAGAAAAGTTTTCACAATTATTGAAATGATCCATACTGAAGCCAGCTTGCAGTATTTAAAAGAGGACTTTGTTGTTTAGGTGATTACTCCTTACTGAGACAAACCAGATAACTTGACATAAACACTAGTTGCTTACTAGTAGCCTTTGAAATATTTCATCCCAAAAGATATCCATGTACAAATTCACGTGCAATGCCTGAGGTTGTTTTTTTCTTTTTAAAAATGAGTTTTTCAAAGTAATAACTAAGCTTTCATTTATGTTTCTACAAGAACAATAACCGGATCAGACTACAAAATATATTTTACATACATTAATGTATTTAACAGGCTTGTAACTTTTTGTTTGAGAGCTCGAGCTCTTGCCAAGAAATAGCATGATCTATGTGATTGTTTGGGTTTTTCTTCATCAGCCAATTTCTAACTTACATTTATATGCAACTATTTTTGTCTCAGCTGTATGTCTGAAGTGGACCTGCAAATCTAAAGAGTATATGCACCTTCAATCTCCTCTATATGAACTACCCCATAACATACAGAAACATAACACTGATTCATACTGCATTGACAGTGAAATTTGTAAAGAACATCCACAAAAAACCAGATTGTTGCATTTGTAAACATTTTGTGTAACTCCTTGAAATGCATTGTAAAATCACTTCCTAGGTCTCAATACTATAGTTCTTATATTTAGAATTCTTTGACTTAATTATGCCTTTTCCTGAACTAGAATCTAGACTTCCATGTTTAAACAATGAACACTAATCAAGAATATAAAATATAATTTTTTTATTACATAGTTACATGATTCATTGAGACAAAAATTACAGAACACTTGCCAGTACTTTAAAATTTGTAAAATTTGGGAAAACTTCAGAGATTTTGAGAAGGCGTTAACTAGATCTCCTGAAAACTACAACATTTACAGCAGGACTAACGCAAAACATAATGTAAAGGGATTTCTTATATAATTTCTTATATCATCGTATTACTGTATTTTTTTTAAATAGATGCAAATCAGTTGCAAATATTTGCAAGAGTTTTTGATTTCACTGTATTGCAAGAGCAAGGAAAAGATGAAAAATCAGTTGGCATCTGAAATATCTGCATACTTTACAGCAAAAGGTGGAAAACTGGGAATTCAGGATGGCTTTTGACATCAGAAAGTGTGGGAGAAAAGGGAAAGACTCATTCTTACCTCACACTGGATTTACAATATCTTTAAAGAAACTGGAACTTCATGGACTTAAAAATTCTTTTTTCTAACACTGCAAGTGAAATAAAATTATTTTTTCTTAATAATATTATTTAATTGCAGAAATGGTGTTGAGATTCATTTCTGCAACAAATTTGTGAACATACTCTGCTGAGTCCTTAATACTCTTTATAAGGATTCAAGAGCAACTGATCTGATCAATTTTAAAACACATACTAGGATGAAATGAACTGTGACTCAAAAATTCTTCACCATAGGTTTTAATATATAAACAATCTAAATATTACTATCTCAGTGTTTCCTATAGCTACCTACATAACTGAGATTTCAATATTCATAATAAAATTCTCAATAATTTTAGACTAAATTATTCTGTAAAAAAAACCAGAATGAAAATAATTATCCACTTAAAAACACACAAATGTGATTTGTGCATTACTATGAAATTAAATTGAAAAATTAATTCTTTGCAGCTTGAAGAAAAAGAAATAGTAGACAATCTTTCTTCAAATAATTACATTTAGCTCAGTGCCATTTCACTCAGCACCTTGGGGAAAGGAAGGATTGGAAGAAGGACAAACAACATTATCTCAGAAAACTCATTTCCTTAGAAGGCTATATTAAAAAGCCGTGTTTAGGCAGAGATCACACCTGGCCAAACATTAATTCTGAAAAATTAAACTATAAGAAAGATATGAATGATCAAAAGGGTTCTTCAGAGTAAAGGCAGGTTTTTAACTTCAGTTAGAGTTTATATTATAAGCTTCACTCCTAATTATAATACTAATTTTAAAAATGCCCGTAAGAATCCAGGATTCTGTTATTAGTAGCTTTTACAAAAACACTAATTTAATGTGAGATTACAACAAACATCACACTAAGTGGTAAGATGAGTAGTATTTTGATCTTCGATTTCTAAATTTACTTTCATTTTTAATACAGTCCTTTTTTCTAGATTATAATTATGGCTATTTTTCCTCATATCTACTTTTATTCAGATGTCCATTCTGACATGCTTACTTTATGATACGTTTCTAGATAATTTTCCTAAAGTATTTACTCTCCATCATCTTTTTCAGATAATAAGAATGTCTTTGTTCCTTTTCTTCTTTTCTTTAGTTTCTTTCAAAGAAAATATGGATTTTGCTAAACTAAATCTTTAGCCAAGTCACCTGTGAAAATGTTTGGTTTTCTCCAACTACTAGCCCTTTTTTTTTCACCAAGTCTTTTGTCTAACTGTGATGCAATTTCTGGCAGCTTAGCAACAAGACTTTCCTTGCACTTTTATTCACAGATAGATACAGTGGAGAAAACACTGACAGCATTTATTCCCGTGGAAAAGTGTGTTCTTGAGAACTGGAAAAGGTCACTTTACTCTGCCTGTTGCAGTACAAAGTGTAAGGGAGTGATGAACTCAGTACAGCTTGAGGAAATTTCTCATCTTGCTTCAGCAAATCATTATTCAAGAAACAAGGTGGTTAAAGACAAATTGCTTTCCTTCAAAATTAGGACATATATGATCTATTGTTGCGTCTTATTGTATTTTTATTAGTAGTGCTGGATTAATTTATACAAAAGATGCACAGCAATTTTTTACAAGGCTATATTTTTAAAATTATTATATTAAAAGAGGATGGAGCCCTGAATTTTCTGTTATTTAAATAGGTACAAAAAAAATCCATCAAGCTTTTGTTAATTAGAAACATGGCACATAGTTATTGTTTCTAGCTGGGCGCTTACTATATAGGCATGGTTTTGGAAATGTTGGCTCAACGGCTCTGGAATTCATGTCAGCTGCTGTTAGATGAACTCTTTTACGTAACTGAAGTAGATGGCAACTTCCTTGTGCTGAAAGAAGAAAGCATAAAACATTCCTCATACATTTGCTCATGCAATGAAAGTTCTCACAAACCAACTGTAGTAACTTGCTGTATATGTTGAGTGCCCCTGCAAGTCATCTTTACTGTTGTGATATTATTCACATTTTGAACAATAGGATCTGAAATACATACTTCATACTTATGTCTAATTACAACTACATTTGTTTACAGGTGTATTCTGTATATCTCATGCCTATTAAGCAGAGAGTCATGATAAAACTTATGATTCTGCCATCACACACTGTCTTTAACTAACTGCAGCAGAACATTTTAAATGTTGTAGAGAATTTTGCAAAAAATAGCATCATATGGTAAGAGGATGACCAGACATGGAGTAATAATTTGCTAGTGTTTCTTAGCATTAGCAGCTTGGGATACATATAGAATCAGCCTTAGAGTATTAAGTAAGTAGCTATCAAAGAAAAGGAAACTATATCACCCTAGGATATTTTAGTTCTCAGGTCTCTGGAAAAAAAAAAAGAAAAGGGAGATACTCCACTCAGTTTAATGAAGATCTTCCTGGGATCACTGGTTTGACAAGTGTTCTCTAAAAGGCCACCTTGTCAGTCTGCTTTCTACATTATCTAATAGCTCTACTACTGACACAACACAAGCAGGCCGTTGACTAACCATGGTGACACAAAAGGAAGCCCTGCTCACACAAAAATCACATATTGAGGTAATATAGTCATAAAGAAAGGTGGTTTTAATAAAGAATTCTCTTTATACTGGAGGCATTTTTTTTAGATTTATATCCTGTAGACTATGATGACAAGTCAATAATGACTGTGCCAGACCCCTATATTAATAAGATTTAATATGGCAAAGTTTCCAGAAGTGTGTTTTCTGAAATATTATGAGTCAAAACCTGTTCCTCTGAAGCTGAATCTCATCAACAGTTTTTTATGAGTTTGAGTTCAAATAATTATATGGTATTCAAAAAGAAAAAAGGAAAACAGAGAGAGGAAGAGAGAAAGAGAGGAAGAGAGGAAGAGAGAAAGAAGGAAAGAAGGAAAGAAGGAGCAAGGAAAGGAAGGAAGAAAGGAAGAAAGGAAGAGGGAAAGAGAGAAAGAGAAAGAGAGAGAAAGAGAGAAAGGGAGAAAGAGAGAAAGGGAGAAAGAGAGAAAGGAGAAAGAGAAAGGGAGAGAGAAAGGGAGAGAGAAAGCGAGAAAGGAAGAAAGAAAGCGAGAAAGGAAGAAAGAAAGGAAGAAAGAAAGGAAGAAAGAAAGGAAGAAAGAAAGAAAGAAAGAAAGAAAGAAAGAAAGAAAGAAAGAAAGAAAGAAAGAAAGAAAGAAAGAAAGAAAGAAAGAAAGAAAGAAAGAAAGAAAGAAAGAAAGAAAGAAAGAAAGAAAGAAAGAAAAGAAAGAAAGAAAGAAAGAAAGAAAAAGAAATATAAGGAAGCAAGCAAATCAGTTAAGTGGTCCTTATACAGAGAAGATATATGGTTACTGTAACTAACTCCTACTTCAGAAGCAGGTTACTGTAATATACTTCTTTTATAAACCTTCTGAAGTTTATATTCTTGATATTAAGAATATAATAAAATTCATTTTGACTGTATGCCTATTCATTTGTAAATGTGAGAATTTTAGCCTGGAAGTACCTACTGTGTTAAAAAGTATTACAGAGCTAGAGTTTTCTAAACAGGTGTTTGTAATGACTGTACCAATGGCTGTATGTTCCCAAATATTCAAAATTTAGGAATTCACTGATAACTCAATAAATTAAACTCTAGTTTCTCCCCCAAATCAATGCATTTAACTCTTCTAAAATGTTGATATATATTAATGCTCTTGCAATTTTTATGTGGGTAGTCTTATTTGGTGTAGTATATCGAGTTAACTATCCACATGCTACTGCAGCTTAATTTGTAGACTTAAACTTTTGGCTCATATTTTTGTGCATTTATTTTCCCTCAGTTTATGTTAAAGTACTTTTAATCTCAAATTAGAGCTGCATGAAGACAGTCACTAAGGTGAATGTGACTGTATGTTCATGCAAGAATACAGCCTGGGCAGTAAATTTATTTTTATTTTCCATTTAATTATGTAAGACATAAGATTATGTCCATCATTACTGTAAATCTGTCACTATCTATTTCAGGATGATTTTCTTATATAAAATATGTAGGTATAGGTGTAGGTGTAGGTGTAGGTGTAGGTGTAGGTGTAGGTGTAGGTATAGGTATAGGTATAGGTATAGGTATAGGTATAGGTATAGGTATAGGTATAGGTATAGGTATAGGTATAGGTATAGGTATAGGTATAGGTGTAGGTAGGTGTTTACATCTGCACACAGATCAAAACAAAAATGTAGAATGGATTTATACTTTGGAATAACAATACAGAAAATTTTTGAACAGTGATATCTCAAAATATGTACATACATCAAAACAGGTATGGTACATAAATTTACAAATAACACATTAGAATGGTTAAGGAGAAAAGTATTGAGGATGTAATGACTGTGCAAGGTGAGCTAGTGCAACATCAAATTCTTAGATTTTTTTTAAATGAAATAATTTCTCTAAGTAGCTATTTATAAATGGTATTGTTTCTTATTTTAAGCTAGATTATTAGGAGGTCTGCACAACCACCAGAGGTTTCTAGGTATTTAAGCCTCTCCAGCTTCTTGCAAGTCTTCTGTGACTGTGCATTTATCTGAATTTACTGTTAGAGGAACCATTACTAATATGCAGGTGCGGAGGTTAAGAGAAAGGGTTGGCTGCTTTGTGCAGCTGTTATTGTCCTGAGCCTGAAAGGAGTGAGGCACTCAGGAGAGGGACACTGGGAAACAGCTGGAATTAAGAGTCTAGCTCCTTCTTACATACTTGTGTCACTGAATGAGGTCAGTAGATTTAGTAGAAGGGATCTGTTAGTACAGGGATATCTCAGAATTCTGCATAACTAGACACAACTTTGACCAGTCGTGACTCAGAGCCAGAATCCCTTTTTATAACTCATCCTCCAATGAGAAAACAACATTTTAGTCTTTATACCTTGATGGGGTAGTCCCTCTAGCTATTTTATTTAAGTGATAATATATCTTACTGTGGAGATGCCAAAGAAACTGGAACAATCTGTACGGTTCGGAGCAACTGTGAAGCTTATATATATATGACTGACTATTCAACATTTGATTTGAGCCTCTGGAAGAATATTTGGGAAGTGGATGAGGCATGATGTAGGGAATGATTAATGTTTCCACCAATGTCTTCCCACTGCCTCTTTATCTTAGACGCAGGAAAAGTAGGTACAATCTGGCAATGCAGTGCATTTAAACATTTTGAGAGGCAAGAGTTCATAGCCGAAGTGTAAAGAATACAAATGCAGTATCATAAGATGTTTTCCTTGTATGTATTTTCTTTGATTGTCATTGACAAAAACTGCATAAAATACATCATTTCATTCATAGTTCACCGGCCAACAGCAAACACAATGGATGAAAACATGTTGATGATTCACAACATCCTTTTTGAGGCATTTCACACCTGCTAATCAAGGTCAATAATAAATTACAATAACTTAGTACATCAGATCGTTGGCAAGCAAACAACTATCACTCTCCAGATTTATATTTACAGCATATCTAGGGCTGGCATTAGTATATAGTTCAGTGATATTAACCTAAAGTATCTCTGATAGGTGTATGCATGTGTGTACATACAAAGAGCCACATATAAGTATGCATGTGTATGTGTGTGTGTGTATATATATATGTAAAGTAATGCATATGTGTAAATGCATGTACAAACAATTCTTTCCATTTCAGTGAGTAATAATTCTCAAAATGAAAATCTGAGGTGCAATTGGCTACTTGGGTCAACGTTTCTGAGGAAGAGTTGATAAGAGGAATCTGGTCAAAAGATTTGGAAAAAAGAAATTGAAAAGAAATGTTTCTTTTTATATTTGGATTTTTAACAGCAAGAATTCTAAGCAAAGTACAAAAAATAATCTTTTAAAGATTTATTTGATGCTTTCAAAAATTAATGGAAAATTTGAAATACTTCAAAATGTTTCTGTTCAGTTTTAGCCTATGTGCCTTTTATATATCTCCTTTTAAAAATAAAAACAAAACCACAAAGAAAAGGATTAATCAATCTCTTTAAAAAAATAATGAAGAAATGTTGAACATGGCTTATCAATTGATTGGTTTCTATAAATGTATGTGATCAAAGTTGCACTTTTTTTATAAAGATTTGGTCTCTGTTAGCTCTACTTCTCTCTGTATTTTGTACTAAGGATCTAGAATCAGCTTTACATAGGAGTGCTGATTTTACCTGTTCTTATTATTGTGACAATATGTTTCTAATTTCTAGTTAATGATTTTGCAGGATTTCTTTCAGTTTTGTTCACGGTGTGGCATCATATACCTGTAATTGTGAACTAAAACTCATGTTATCTTCTCTGATACCCAGTCTGGAGTTGTGAAAAAGAAAGTGTTCCATATCACTTAAGATCTGTCAATGCCGGAATAAAAATTCATTTCTGATGGGAAGAATAGAAACAGAATTAGTTTTAGGCCGTGTCCACCATAAAACTTCCCAAACAGAATGAACATTTCAGATGGAAAATAAAACTTAACAGTATTAGGACTTCCCTATGGACAACAAACTCATCAAATATTAAGACAGGATGTCCTGATATGTTTCCAGTAAGATGTGTGTGTCAGGGATGCAAAGCAAACCAATACTTTCTGTAAAACTAAAGCTCTCCTTCTTATTTCCCTGAATATCTATTTCAAGCAATGCAATAAATTATTGTTATTTTTTATCATATTTATTCATATGTAACATGAGTTTCTTAGATTTATGAATTAAAAATGCCATCCTGGAATTTTTTTAATAATACAGTTGAGACAGCCAACATGGCTTCATCGGGGGCAAATATTACCTGACTAAGCTGGTGGTCTGCTACAACAGAGTGACCGTGTTGGTGGATAAGTGAAGAATAACTGACGTCACCTATCTCAACTTCTGCAAGGCCTTTGATATAGTCCCACCCAACATCCTCGTCTCTAAAATAGAGAGATACAGATTTGATGGGTGGAATATTCAAAGAGTAAGGAGTCAGATTGAAGGACACATGCAAAGAATGTGATTGTACCACTCTACTCTGCTCTCATGTTTCCTTAACTGGAGTACTGTGTCCAGCTCTGAGATGTGCAGTAAAAGAAAGACATGGACATTTTGGAGCAGATCTAGAGGAACACCTCTCCTGTAATAAAAGGGTGAGAGTTAGGGTTGTTCAGCCTGGAGAAGGCTGAAGATTCTGGGGAGGCCTTATGGCAGCCTTTCAATCCTTAAAGGGAGGTTATAAGAAAGATGGAGAGAGACTTTTTACCAGGGCCTGTTTAGTTTGTTAATAAGGAGGAAATTTTGTATGATGCAGGTGATGAGACACTGGAAGAGGCTGTCGAGAGAAGTTGTGGATCATCACTGGAAGTATTCAAGGTGAGGTTGGAAGGGGCTTTGACGAATCTGATCTAGTGAAGGATGTCTCTGACAATAGCTGGTAGGTTGGACTTGATGATCTTTGAAGGTACCTTCCAACTCAAATCAATCTACGATTCTATATGTCTTTGTGTATAGACAAAAGGGTCCTAAGTTTTATTAATACAGGAACATACTCAAGATTATAGCATTTATATCACAAATCAAGTTTTTAATTATATAACATCTTTGCACTACAATTAGTTTGAGTTGCTTTTAAATGGATATTAATTTTTTATTTTGTGTATTTATAGCTATTATTTTTATCTCTAGTTTTTATTTCTTTTGCTCCATCTTTGTTTTCTAATAGGCTTCTGACGATACTAAAACACTTTTCTGCATTGTGCTTTATGCTCTTATCTCCCTTTCTATGACTATCTCCCTACCCTATGACTTTACTTAGACAACGTAAATCAGATGTCACTTTGCCTTGAAGAAGTCTATAATACTATCTTACCTTTGAATATTCATAAATTACATTAATGTTCCCAAAAGAAATATTTTATACATTCAAAAAGCTCACTTCAGTACTCCAAAGTGCTTGGACAAGTTTATTGAAGGAGTTTTATTGAGATCTATTAGAAAAAAAACAAGGAAAAATCTGTCTGCTCAATGACATCTTGAAGAAAAGCCCTCCTATGAGTGCAATGAGGGTTTTATTTAATGAACTGAGTATTAATTATTTAGATTTTGCCACTAGCAAGTTTAGGCCTATAAAACTAGCATCAATCTATCCTCCCTTTTCCAGTTTAAAAAGCTTGACATTTTCACTGGTCTAAATAATGGTTTGATTTATACAGTCTAACGGTAGATAGTGATTTTTCTCAGTCTCCTTATTTCTTCTCTACAAATCATCACTCCAATTCTCATTCTTACCTAGAGAACACAGAAATATTTAATCTGAAAATTCTGTAAAGTGTGCATAACTGTCAACTGGTGCTATGGGTACAGAACAAAAGCAGAGAATTTGCAGAGTGCGTTACTGTTGTAACTCCTTTACTCTCCCAGGTGAATTTTGCAAATAGTGTAGCGTTTAGAGAGTACAAGGCTGACAGCTTTTTAGCATAGCTGAAATCTCTGGCAAACACATTTGCTGAACTTTCAGTTTTCAACTAAATGCTTTGTCATCTCATAATAAAGACGAATTAGCTCTCATTTTCAAACTTGTTTCTTCAGGAGCTCTTTGAGAATTCTGCTGTGTGGTTAACTGTGACATTTTATCTAGAATTATTGCTACTGGAAACAGAAGAATGAGGAAGTCAAACCTGAGCTTTTTCCATATGTATTCCAAGTGTACATAAGAAGGGACAATAACAGACAATTTTGTATGAAGTTGGTTGCTTCTGCTCTAAGGCTCATCAGCGTCATCGTTACAAAATGTAAATTAAGTAGGCTTAATGAATTTAAGACATTTAGGGCCACAAACTGAGAGGTTTATGGCATCACTCAGCAACCCTTTCACCAGTCTCTGGGAGATACTGAAGCAAGTGTGTGACTGATGAAGAGGAACTAAAAATTAATTTGTATGACTTCAACAATGCATTTTATTTTCTTCAATAACTGTGTAGGTGTATTAATCATAGTTTTTTATTTCAAATAACTAGTAGATATCTTGCCCAGTAATCTATGAATTCTTTTATGATGTTTAAGTTTAATGGATTTTTTTTGTATTTTTTACTGCTAAAATATTTTGCACCAATACTGTTTTTAATAAAGTTAGTATAAACAAGAGAAGTAATGAAAAATGTATTTATGCTGATTTCGGTGGTACTGGAAACATTTTTTTTTTTGCTATAACATAAAGTATCCTGTGTCTACTTTTTTCTCCAAAACTCATCAGTTACAGGTATTAAATATTGCAATGTTTAAAAATGTATGATTTTTATAAAATGCAAATTAACATTCACAAAATTCTGATGTTCATACATCCTCTTTAGTTATTCACACAATATGGAATAATGGGAATTCTTTTTACAGCTTTTGTTGCTGAGGTGACTAATATCCCATTACCCTTGCATATACTTTTCTAAACATGGGAACAAGCTAAAATATCTCAAAGTTAAAGAAACCTTTCTTTCCTGTAATTCATTGAATGTTCCCTCCTCCTGCCAAACAATGAGTTTGTGAAGGCTCCTTTTCTGCAACACCATGCTGAATTATTTCTGGTTTACTTAATGTATTATGAGATTGATTTACAATCTATTTAAATCTATCTCTCCGCATACGGTTGTTCATCATCACACCTAATCTTGTTTATATTACTAATGTCAACAAAGCAATTCTTGCAAAGTTCAAGTCCTTTTGATGCCCCTATGCTCCTTGTGCTATGCAATTACTTACATCTGCCAGAGTAATATCGGATGTTAAGTGTATGCAATACCCATTCTCAAAAGGAAGTACAATTCTTTCCTGCTACACAGATGTTATCTTCTTTTCCTGGCTATTTAGAAAATCCACTTAGATACCGCAGAATCATGATATGGTCAGGGTTGGAAGGGACCTCTGGAGATCATCCAAACCAACCCTCCTGCTAAAGCAGCTTTACCTAGAACAAGTTGCACAGGAACCTGTCCAGGTGGGTTTTGAATACCTCCAGAAGAGATTCCACAACCTCCATGGGCAGACGGTTCCAGTGCCCTGTCACCCTCACAGTAAGGAAGTTTTTCCTCATGTAAGGCGGAACTTTCTGTGTTTCAGTTTGTACCCTTTGCCCCTTGTCCTGTTGCTGGGCACCACTGAGAATGGTCTGGCACCATCCTCTTGACACCCACCCCTTAGATATTTATAAGCAATGATACAGTCCCCTCTCTGTCTTCTCTTTTCCAAGAGTAAGTTTTCCAAGGTAACTTGGCCTCTTCTCGTAAGAATGATGCTCCAATACCCTAATCATCTTTGTAGCCCCCTGCTGGACTCACTCCAGTAGTTACTTATATTTCCTGAACTGCTGAGCCTAGAAATGAACCCAGTACTCCAAATGTGGGCTCACAAAGGAAGAGTAGAGGGGGAGGATAACTTCCCTTGACCTGCTTGCTCTACTCTTCTTGCTGCACCTCAGGATGCCATTGGCCTTCTTAGCTGCAAGGGCACATTGCTGGGTCACCGTCAACTTGTTGTCTACCAGGACCCTCAGGTCATTCTCTGCAGAGCTGTGTTCCAGCTAGTCAGGTGTTAACCTGTACTGGTGAAAAGGGTTATTTGTCCTGAGGTACAGGACTGGTACATACTTGCCTTTATTGAACTTCATTAGGTTCCTGAAAAAAATGTTTTTCGATTAGGAACTTCAAAGAACAACAAAAATGCACAATCATGTTACTTTGTAATACATTTACAGATAAAACAAACAAACAAACAAAACCAAAACTAATCAAACTGTTTTCAACTCTGCTTGTGAATATTCTTATAATTTTAAATTATATTGTGAAAATTGCAATCAAAATGTCAGTTTCCAATGCTTTGTTTGGAAAAAAGCTCTATCATGACAGATCACTGTACATTATTTTCTCCAAAGTTCTAAAGTCTATCTCTATAAGAGCCGTGATTAGCATTGTTATAATGGAAGGGGTATATGAGCTCCAAAGGAACATATGAGCTTTATTTCACCAGGGCTCAGTTACACTATTTAGACCCAAGATGACAAATCCTTAGAACTACTCATGAACAAGACTGTCTTGCACTGAATTGATTTGGTAAACAAGGTCATTGTAACAAGATTATCTGTTGATGAGATAAACCACTGAAGAATACAAGTTATGATAACAGGACCTGGCTGTGATCTTCATACAAGAAGTACAGTGTTGTTAACTCAATGTATTACATATGTGTGGCTGTGTGTTGCAACTTACAGGTAGAAAAAATATTGGCATAGATTGCATGCAGAGCAGAAGTGTGAGGTTTTAATTGTCAATAGATATGAAATGTTTGAGGTCTACAGATGGTAGTTACTCCCAAAGTGCAAAATACTATAATTATTTTATATGTAGAAGAATATTACTCAATTTGATTACGTGCATATTCTACCAGCCTCATGATTTGGTAATCAAATACTTCCTGAACTGGAAAAATTTGCAATGCATCTGTTAATATAATACAACCTATTGAGCTTGTAAGTTGTATACAAACACTTATGCATTATTCAGAGTTCTTAATAAAACGGCTAGGCAACACAATCACTTAGTGTAAACTCTAAAAAAATATGGAGAGCAATGTAAACAACAAATAGTACCCTCCTTAGTTAGCTAGTCAGAATCAATAAAAGTAAGGGGTGCTTATTAGCATTTTCATCTCATTAGGCTTACTTGCACTCAGAGGAACAACTGGCTTAGTCTGATACTTTAATGAATACCCAAGCAAGAGCCCCAGGAAAGACATTGTGTCTGCTCAAATGTTTGTCTGCATTAAAGATAAACTAAACTTTATTGATCTGGGCTGGGATTCCTCTTGCCAGATTTCAAATGCCTGAAAATAAGGAGCTGTCATGGTTTAACCCCAGCCAGCAACTAAGCACCACACAGATGCTTGCTCACTCCTCACCCAAGCAGGATCATGGAGTGAGATAAAACCAGTTTAATAATTAAAATGTAATAATAATAATATATTACATAATATAATAATAATAATAGTAGTAATAGTAATAATAATAATAATAATGCAATGAAAAGGAAAATAACAAAGAAAGAAATAAAACTAGAGAAAAGCAAGTGATGCAAACAAAAACAGTTCCTCACCACCAAGTGACTAGTGCCCAGTCAGCCTCTGAGGAGTGGCAGGCTTGCCAGCCTCCCCTTGGCTTTATATCTCGAGCATAATGTCACATGGTATGGAATATTCCTTAGGTCAGCTAGAGTCAGCTTCCCAGACATGTCCCCTCCTACCTTTTCATGCACTCCCATCATCCTTGGGAGAGGAGGGGCGATATGAGAAGCAGAAAAGGCCTTGTCTCTGTGTAACCACTGCTCAGCAGTAGCTAAAACATCCCTGTATTAACATCAGTACAAATCCAAAATGTAACCCCATGCTGGCTACTATGAAGAATGTTAATTCTACCCCAGGCAAAACCAGCACAGGATCCATTTACAATTTTACAGATTTTAAATCTTAATACCAAATGCAACTACAATTCAAATAAATAATTTATGCAATAGAGAGTAAATCTGGAAACATTTATAAATGTGAACAGAAATTAGTACAAATTTATCATGCTGTATCTTAATTTATGTGAAGATCACTCAAGATGCCTTTTCTGTTGCATGCAATTCCCCACAAAAAGCATAAAAATCTGTAATAACCATAAACAAGGAAATGGAGAAGTAGAATTTGAATATGAGTAGAGAAAACACTTAAAACTTCATTCAGTGCAGATGATTATTATTAAAATAAAGAAAAGACAACCAAAGGTGATCTCTGATTCTCTAAAGGGTCTTCTTTAAAGTTTTCTTTGGCTTTCTTTTTTCTCCTACACTGTTTCTCGATGTTCTTGAAATACAGTTCATATTATCACATCCTTCCTGGAAATTTTTCAAAAGGAGTACTTTAAGGAATGGAGTTCTATTTATTTCTCTTATGATAATGTACATACCTTAAATTGGCCTGGAGGATTCGGGGTGATGGTGTTAAGTGAGGGAAATGGAAAGCGTACATCCTCACTACTCATAGTTAAGGACAAATGCACATTTCCACTATTAGCAGCACATTTAATGTTCTCTAGAAGCAGTAGAGAATTCCAGAAAAACAAAAAGTACCTTGGAAAGTGGCTATTTTTCTCGCAGCCATCAGAGAAATTCTATACCCCATGCTGAATTAATTGTGATCAAAAAGCAGCTCAATTGCATAAATAGTACCTATATTGTAAATAATATTAAATACAACAAAAAGTTAAAAATAAATTAAATCTCTAAGTTTATCAATATGTTTACAACCTGAGATCCTCATGTCCTAGCTACCCATGTCAAGGACCTCATTGGCACTGATTTCTGTTAAATCTAGGGTATGTCTACATTGAGAAATAGAAGTCAAGACTGCACAATGGCATCATGTCTAAATGAGGCTAGATATACAATAATATTTGAGAGCTGAAAAGTGGACAGGAATCCTCTGCTACATTATTGAAGATGCATTTTCAGGTTATTACTTTCTTCTTACCCTTTCCTATGACTTACTCCTTATGCTTTTGTATGGTGGAATTCGAAATCTCAGATCCTGTCCTTTAGAGAGGCTGGAAAAGCAGAGAACAGGGAGGGAAAACCGAACTTATTTGGCAGCTATGTTTCAAACTGCTCTGTGAGGGTAGATATCACACCTCTACAGGGCAGAAAAAAGGATTCTCATTAACCTGAGAACTGGAAAGGTCTACACAGGCAAAGCAGCACATCAAAGTTCCTTAGTCACAGTTCACAGAGACCTTAAAGAGCTTTCTACACTTAAAGGAGAAACAGTGGTTGTTAATTATTATTATATAATCATAGTTCAGAATTTCAAGCATAAACCAAATTTTGTAATGCATACATTTTCTGCTATTCATTGAAATATTTGTTAACAAACAGAAAATTTGATGTCATGAAGATATTACATTATATTACATTTAAGATCTAAGTGTAATACCGTTAGTACACTGGCTATTTAGGCATAACTGTTTTCCCTACAGGCTACAAACGTCCGATTTCCCTTGACAGACATTTTGTTATGCTCCTGTTAGAGGAGGACGATGATTGAAGGAGGCAACACTAGCTTAGAGTGAAAGTCTCAGTCCCATTAGAACAAACATTCTAAACAATTACTTACTCAATTTAAAGTTTGTGATAATTAGAAATGGAAGGGAAAAACATTGTAAGCTTCAATGTTGTTTTCCAGGATTGTATTGGAACTTTTTCCTGATTCCTAGTACTTACCTAGCTGGTCTTTTTTGTTTTGACATTACAGAAAATTTCCTTGCTAACAGTCCACCTTGAAAAAACTGCTGGAAGTTACTCTGAAGTAGAATGTCTTGGTCAGAGCTAGGACTCTTAATCATAGGTGCAATTCTCTTCCATTTATACTGTTGTAAATCAGAAGTGACTGTATTAATTCTATGGATTTCTAGTAACATAAATAGAGTAATTTAAATCCTATAGTGTCATCATAAGAATAAGGTGGGTTTTTTGTTGCCCCATGTGGAACAGCATTAACAAGGATGAGAGAAAAAACTCTTAAATTATTTACTTGCAAGAATAAAACTTCCTAGTCACACACACTTATCTTATTACTGAGAAACAAGGCAATCTTAAAGCAAGATTTGAAGTTCTAAACATGTGTTGCATTATGTAAAATATTTATTTTGAATGCACATTTAAAATTTAATCTAGCTGACATTGTTAGGAATAAGAGCTGTACTGTACCTGGTTTTGAAAATTGTTGAGTGTCTTTCTCTACATTGCAGTTGAAAATTGATATTGATGTTCCTTGCTTTAAGATTCCCTTTATGAGAAGAGATTAAAATAGGTAGGAATGGCAAAGATTTAAAGAAGATTTAAATGGGGGTTGTGAATTCCATTAGGGATCCCAAAATCTTAGATGTGTAAGAAACAAAACACATAATCTAGCTGCCTTCTGTATGTGAACTAGTGAACTCAGTCTTCTATATGACAACTGTTTATCATAGCATGGAGATTTAGCATCCTACTATCATTCAGTTATTATTAATCAATTTTTTTGTTGTTGATTGGCTCATTTTTTGTTTCCAATCTGTAAAGGGAAGGTCAACATCTGAAATAAATTGCGTGCTGCTCTGTTTAGCAATTCATGTAAATTCCTAAGCTTATTCATAAGTAACTTCAACTGTAGGAATACTAGTGCCTGCATGTGCTAAATTTTTTTTTGATAGTTTAAGAATACAGGGGTTGTGAAAGAAGTCTCAGTCTTGTACACAAATACACATGCATACACATGAGTTGTCCACAAGCTGCAGTCCCTTAGGGTCTTCCCTGTCCTGGTGTGTATTTCCCATGGCCACAGTCCCCTTGGACTTTCATCACAGAGAATCTCCTTCTGAGGCTGTGGCTTCAGCCATGCCTCCTGTCCCTCACAGCTGCTGCTCTTTAAGATGTTTACGAAGAGACATCATAAACTCCTCTGCCTGGTTGAAGTTCTGGCATTCAGTAGTCTGTCTTGATCTGTTTCTCAGCCTTATGGGACTGTCTGGGACTGAAACAGGGCTGTTCACTGTCTCCTCCCAAACAGCTTGCCCCAGCAGCATCATGTAATCAAAACTCTGCCATATATACCAAATGTAAAAAGAAAAAAACAGAACTATAGTGATGAAGCAGATACTGTGCTCCGGAATGGAACATGAACCTTTCCCATGTAGGCTTGGTGATTTAGTGAATGAGTATGTATGGTGACAAAATATTTTGAATTTGTGCTCTGTCGAGACCTAGACATTATGAACAGACAGGCTATTCATGAAACAAACAGATTGTGTTTGTTTGCAGTTTGCAGAGCCTGATGGGCTCAGGAAATGTGGGTTATGTCTACTAAACAAAGTCACTTTGCACCTTTCCATTACAGATTCAGATAATCTCTTTGAAAATCAGTAACACCTCTAACCCATAGTTGCCCCTCAGAGAGGAATTTATGCCTATTCAAGCTTTTAAACATGCATTCTTAAATGCTTTTGCCGTCAGATGATTTTTTTACCAGTGATAAATTCCTGCCAAATTAAATATTTCTGTGCTATATAGTGAGATGGGTGTTCATCTCATCATTTCCAGGTTCTCAGTTTGATATGATTTATCTGCCTGAAAGAAGCAGTATGGTTGTTATCAGCCACCACTAATGAATGTATGAAAATGACACAGTATGTACTTCTATTGGGCAGTCATGCAGTCTAAATATAACCATATAAACCACTGCTACATTTCTGGTACTCCTTGTGCCGTGATGAAATGAAAAGTCACTAACAGATATGAGTGTGTAGGTTTAGTACAAAAGAATGTCTGTAAGCCAGCTGGCCTAATGTTTGTGCACTGTAAGGAGGTCAAAGACCTTGTATGGTCTTAATAAATAGAAATAACTGACTTCATATGTATTTTGGCACTAATATGTGGCCTATGGCATCATTTCCTGAGGTTTAGTACAATATTAATAAAAAGGCTATTCCAGATTAGGTCCAAATCAGTGCTATGGTGAAGAACAGTTTTACTCTTTGCTCAGTCAGAAAAAAAAACAAAACCCAAAAAACTGAATAAGGCACAGCTGCTTATGACATTACTTTGAAATACTCACTCAAACACAAATCTTCAACTTGAAGCTTGCTTCATTTTATTTATTTCTCATTAATTTGCCTCAAATAATTGACTTCTTTGGGAAGAAAAAAAAAAAGGAAAAGAATAAAGAAAAAGAAACAAGTCTTGTCCTGGCCAGAGAGATGAATAAAGCACATGCCAACAATAAATCCAGGTTTACCCTTTGGCTTTGAAACATCCTGAATTCATTACATTTGTTTGTGCAGCCACTGTTGATATGTTGTGACAACAAATTAAAGTCTGATTTAAATTAAAGCAAATCACAAAATAATTAGAAGCTGCTTCACTCACGTATCACTTTCCAGCTCTTCATATATTACTGGTCCAGGTTAGAGATTCGCCACCTGCCACATGATGCTTCAGAAGGTTTATCTGTTCAGCTTTTCTTTTGCCTTCACTGAAGAACCTGCTTTTTTCACAGTATCATGTGGGGGACTTACACGTTGACCACTATTTGACATACTTTCCTTCAAAGATTGTTACTTTAGATCTCAGAGATCTCAGAGGAAAATAAAACTCTTAATTTCTTCTTTAACAGTTCTACATGCTCGTTCTTCACCCTCATTAAACACTTCTCTGAAAATTTTTATGAGAGCTTCTCTAAAAGATGTTATTAAAACTTTTTTTCTACTATAATGCATTATATTTTGGTAATGAGCTCTGTTATGACTCAGTGTGCAGCACCCATGCTCACAGATGTTCTCCTCATTTAAGAGAGCCTAAAATCCTATCTTAATCATTATTTTATTTCACTTTTTCTCCTTGATAAACTTTGTATTTAAACACGGAAGCAGGAAAATGAAAACAGGCATGGGAAAAAGTAAGATGTTGAAATTCTATAAACAGGACCATAGGTGTCATTAATTAATTAATTCATAATTAATTAATGAAATATGTGCTTCCTCCCTTTCAGAAGTATTCCAGATAACTAAATTAGGTTATGTTTAAGACTCTTTCAAAGCCTTTTTCACCGAGGTGAATTTTATAGAGTAAGTGTGCATATGAATGTGCCTGTCTATATTTGTGCATGAGTTTATGATGGCTGAGGGAGGAAACAAACAAAATTGTAATTTCAACATCGATAGGTGAAAAATCCTACTTCTGTTCAACCAAGGCAATTGTCCACAGGGAGCCATTATATTTAGAGTTAGGCTTACTGTCAGGGCTAGGGTTAGGGTTAGAGCTGTCCCTGCAAAGAGTTATCTCCATGGAGAACTGTCCCCACAGAGAGTAGTTCCATGTTGAGCTGTCCTAGATCCTGGTAAGCTTGTATTATTAACACATATGCTGCTTTTGGAATGATGTAGTTTTCAAAAAGTTGCTTCCTATCATTTTGCTGTTTTAATGTATGACATATTCTAACTTGCAGATGAAGGTAGAAGAACTTGAAAAATACACAGAAAAAAAAGAGGAATTACTGCAGTAATCTCATGAATTACACTTTTCATGAAATCTTGTTGAAACAGATACAACACAACTCCCCAGATTACCACCAGACTTGAGGTCACACATAATTATGATATCCTCAACACCCCTGCTAAATCACTGAAGTCATAGTTAGAATTTATAAAGTGAACTCTTCTAAGACTTAGGCTGGGGCATGTAATTCAGATTGTGAAATTCGGAACAAAAAGATTTTTTTTTTACAGTTTTGATTCTAAGCTTCTGGAATAAATATCAAATATTGTGTAATTTACTTAACATTAACAACCTGCACATGTAGACTTGCACTTTTTCTTCTTTTTTCAAAACTTATCAAAATTGAAATAATTCTTAAAATACACCAGCAATTAAGTATTTTTTGTAAAATGCACAGAATTTGAGCCACCTTGACCCTAGTTTCTGCAGTACAACATTTCTTGAAATTACTCACTTTGTGGAGAAGAGTGGGTTTTGGGATACTGTCTAATGAGTGACTATTTGAAAAATTTCTCTCTCATCACTCAGAAGGAGTGTACTTCTCAAGATTAATCAACAAATTGACTCATCACTACTTACAAGGGCACAAAATTGCTTCATAAACAACATTTTTATGTGCCGTAGGAAAAAAATTACACTGAAAAGAAGCCAATTTCAGGTTTCAGTCATGTGCAATAAGTGAATTAAGTATTATCAATAATGTGCTCACAGACATGCATTTTGAATGTTCGAGTGAGCTATTTCATGATGCTCTGAAAAAAGGAAGCATACAACTCTAGTTTTAATTTTCTAACAAGACGAATGTTTTTCACTCTCCAGCATTCTTAATTATGCTGTGATTTCGTCAGTCCACCTGATAACCAGCAGCATTACTGTGGCAAAGAAAGCATGTTATTCCAGAAAACAAGAGAAATTAAAGACTTTCCTGGCCACAAATCTTCGTGCAACACCCTGCTCACAACTTCTCCAGTCAGTTTTCCACTTTCCATCTCAAATGGCTTCATATCTCCCAATGATATTCTAAAAAATATAATTATGAGGAGAGTAGAGATATTTTCTGGGTTGACTGATCTGAGGTCCATCTCAGTGGAAACAAACAGAAACCAACATGCTCATTGAGAAATTATAATGAAATGCAATAGATTTGGAATCAGGAATAATAACAGTGACATATCAGGAATAATAACAGTGATGCCAACATTTTATGATCCTAGCCCCATTTAACTTTAATGTTAAATCCCAGGTGACCCTGGTAGATGAAGATAAATGATAAAGGATTGTATTATGGAGAAGAGAAACATTTACATTAATACATGATGTGTTAAGCATGGTATAACTCATTGTCTCTATAGTCAACAACTATGTTGATGTGAGTGGAGAAAAGTAATCCAGAATGTAAAGAAAAACACAGTTTCCTTTTTTGAATCTATTTTTTGTGTGTGTACTTCCACTAGGTAGAAGTAGAGATTAATATGTTGCTAAAACACTCATTGTCAGAAAAATTGTGTCTTGTTATAGCTTTCTTTATAAAACATACATGGTCATGACTAAGGTTATAACAAGCAATTCTGCAGTAAGCAGGATGAATTTTGAACAGCAATACTGAAAACATTTTTAATCACAGAATCACTAGGTTGGAAAAGACCCACAGGATCATCGAGTCCAACCATTCCTATCAAACACTAAACCATATCCCTCAGCACCTCATCCACCCATCCTCTAAACACCTCCAGGGAAGGTGATTCAACCACCTCCCTGGGCAGCCTGTTCTAGTGCCCAATGACCCTTTCCATAAAAAATTTCTTCCTGACATCACCACATTACTGGAATTTAGAAGTTATTGGAGAGTATACTATGTGGTTTCTCTGATCAGTGATTTACTATTGGCCAAAGATGAAGTTCTAAGCTACATACAAAAAATAACAAGAATAGTTTTAAAATGCTCTTTACCACTAGGCACATTCCTGCTGAAATTGATAGAATAAATGGAACTCTATTCAACGAAATTAGTTTTCTTAGTGTTAAAAAGTAGCAACATTTATTTCACATGTCCATCTTGCATATTCCAATTCTTCTTAAAGAGTTGAAAATATGATTAACCTAGAAAACAGGTAAAAATGCATTTAGGTACCTTGATGCACTCTTTTCAGCACTCATGGAATGATACTAGGAAATTTCTCATCTAACCTGAGTGCTGTTTATGTGAAGTACGAGATAGTTCTACTATATTAGTCTTTATTCAAATATGTCTATAGTCTTAGAGGAGATCAGTAAAACAGAATGAATTGCAAGATCTTCATCGTGCTCAAACCATCTGTGACATTTCTAGTACTTTCTGATGTTTCTAATATTCTATATTGAACAGGACAGTTGACTAAGCAGTTGACTGAGAATTACTGTTCAATAAGATAATGTTATGGTAAAAGTTACATGCAGGAAAGTCTAAAGAATATAAGTATCAAATCAGAGATCCTCTTTTTCTTTAATGAAATGACTGAAGAAATAACATTAAACATTGAGATACAGATTTGGCATCCATTTTATATCTTCATTTTCTGTAAAATGAAATGGTGTTCTGGGTCTGGAGGAAGAAGGTATTAGCTTGCTCGGTGTGCTGTTGTTTCAGTTATCCAAGAGGATGTCTTTCGTTTGTGTTTACTGGTGCTTTACACGTGGGTGAAACTACAGCACAAAGCATGGACAACTTTGAAAAGCACTTTTTATGGACAAAATATTTATTTCTCTTCTGAAAATATATTTACGTATTTTTCAGGTACTTTGGCAGGCTGGTTTTATGCTTCAAGCCTTTTGACGATTTCAGGTCTACTTTGAACATTTACTTGCTTCAAGTTTTTGCAGAAAGGGAAAGAGCTGCCCTTACAAGTCAAAAAGAAACAGCATTCTGTAGGAAAAAATGTCTGTTTGGCAAAGTGTCTTCTATGGAGTATAGAATTATTTTTAGAATTCTGATACAAAGCTTTGGTAAACTAAAGTTTTTCAATTTTTACCATAAGAAAATATTCCAAAGTAAACTGAGATTTTTCTCAAATATCAGCATAGCAAGCAGCACAGAAAGGTTTCTGGTTTTGCTAAAGTAACCAATAAACCAGGAATGGGCTAATTGGGTTTTACCAGCTAATATATAAGACAAATGATCACAAAGTTTATTACAGTTCGTTTTTGTGTGCACTAAAGTAACAAAGCCTATGTAGAAATAATAGGGCGTATACAACATTAAAAGTTAATTAAAAACTGACACTTTCCAATAAGTCCAACATCTGTCTTCCAAAACTAATAAAAGAATACCTACGGCTATGTTTTACAACAAAAAAATACCCAACTAACTAACCATCATATAGTATATTATCTGTGTCACAAAAATTTTCCCTCAAAATTATTTTTCTTCTTTACTTAGCTTGCTGATTAAAACCATCCTCAAGGAAGTGCTTAAGGGTTTAGTTGGGTTGGGTTGGGTTGGGTTGGGTTGTCTTGGGTTGGGGTTTTTTTTCAGTCAATGAATGCCAGTCAGTCAAAATTGGTGATAATTGAGATAAGACAATTATGACTCTAGCAGTACTAATCACACTCAAAGAACACTTAGTGATGGAGAACTGAGGTAATATTAGACTTATGCATTGCCTTTTCTTTAGAAAAATCTCAGAGCTCTACACAAACTTTGATGCAAGAATCACTTTATCCAGTTCTGAAATTTAATTACTGCTTGGCAACCTCTACTATTCATGGAGAGCCATCAAGCATCATAGTCATCAGAGAACTTCCTCAAACTAATTGATGTAAAACACAAAATCCATTGTATCCTTCAGAGCACTGATACTTTAGTGAGGAAATTATATTTTTCCTTTTCTTTAGGATTCAGAATTTGGAGTTTTGTTTTGAGGGCAGTCAGTCTTGGAAGGACAGAATATTCTTGGGTCAAAGTAAGCATGTATTGATTTCGTTGGTCTTATCACAAGCATGGTAGTGATGTTTGCTAGCCATTACTTGCATGAGAAGACTGTGACTAAAACATTTGTCCACAAATGTGCAGTCCACGATCAGTGCCATTATTCCATAGCTCTCACTTTCAGACCAGTGCACTAACCAGCAGCCTATAAGGTATCAGCAAGAACTAACAGGGAACTGCAGTTCTAGATATTCATTCTGAAATGATGGGGGTGGGGGAGAAATATTTTACATATGGTAACTTTTTTTTCCAGCAAAAAGGCAGAAATTAGGATTCTAGGAATCTCTGAAGTTCTGTGACTGATTTTCAGGTAAGTTTTATTTTAGGTTTCTATATTTTAGCAAGATCTAGGCTCTTGTAGATGATAGGTATTTATAACTTATGTGTTTACTTTGTTCAGTAAACAAAAGCAGAAAATAAATGAATATATATATCCAGTATAACTATGGATAACTCATGGCATAAAGAACCATGTTTCACAACCAGATTTTCTCAATAAAAACATTACTTTCCCTTAGGCAAGTTAATGCTCCTAGGATACAAATTGCTTAATTTTAATGAAGATCATATCAACTCATTGAAGTCATATCAGTCTTTGACTTTCTGATTCTCCTTTCTCCTGCTTTCTTTGTGATTATTTTGGGTTTGGTTTTTTTTTTCAAAGATAGGAAAGAGTAGTAGGTTTCTTTTCACTAGATTAAACCATCACTATCATGCAAGAGGTTCTGCAATAAATGTGTTGGCCCAATTGACACACAACATTTTAAATTATCAGCATTTAGAAAGAGATAGAAAGTAATAAAATTGGAAAGCAAAAGATTAGCCTATTTTTTCAGAAGTAAACCTAATATTTGTCTTTAAAAATGCTGGTCATTCAGCAGTTGTTGGGAGCACACAGGCATACAACACATTGCAAGACTGAATAGTTTTTTTCAGCTGGCTGAATATAGACTGAAGATTTTTCAGTCTCTCTTCTTGTTGATTGGTTGCCCTTCATGTCTTCTTTTTGGCCAAGCTGAGCTTTTGAAAGAAAAACAAACAAAGGAAGATAAGTGGTCAAGTCATGGCAATCATGTTTTCAAAATTCAGAATATAGTAGTGAAAGCAATAATGCTTTCTGTAGATGGAGGAGACTGAGCCAGAGACAGACTTTTTTCCGGTGCTGAACTGTACAGTGCAAATCCTCTTCAAACAAACTTGCTATTAATAAATATTCAGATCCAAAGAATGGTTTCTTCCTGAGTTGACAGGATTTGCTATTTGTTCTGGAAAGGTCTTGGAAATTTTATTGTATAATGTAGTTATTGATTTTTTCCAAGTGTTTTAAACTGGCAGCAGAGTGTGGCTCTAAGTATGTAACAAGGATTAGTTCACCATTTTTATCCTCTGAGAGTTAATGTGTGAAGAGTGCTTTTAAAATCAAATTCCCTCAGGCAACAACAATCAATCACTTTGAAGTGCTTTTATTTATAAGCTACATGTTATTTTCCTCCTGTAGGCAAAAGAAAGAAAAATCTGTTGGAGTTTAAAAAAGTTTATGAGCCTGCCCTTTCTAATTAAGAACTTGATTCCAAAGTTATTTATAACATCTCCCCTTCCCCTTTTAACATTATGAAGAACCTGGTCTATCAGTTATGGTCTTGCTCTTTTTTCTTCTCCAGGTCCCCTTCCTGACTGTGCTCATTAAAAAGACCTTAGTCTGTGACTCCAGAAGGCACTGTCTTTCTAGTCACTTGTAGCTGAAACAGAGGCCTGTGACTTGGGAAAAATATAAGTGTACTAATCTGGATGTATTTAAAATGAGCTTGCCTTCAAATTAACAGGAAGCACACCAAAACAGTGCAACTAATCACAGTGTGTTAAGTATTTTCTAAAAGTCTGCTAGCATAGCCAGATATAATTTTGCATAAATATGTGAACAATATCTTTCTCAAAGAAGCAAAAATAAAGAAGGATATAGTTGGAAGCAGGAGACATCCAAGTAACAAAATTTAGCAGACCAGGGGCAAGATAAGCACAACAGACTGCAAATAGACAGGATATTCTCCCAAACACAGAAGAATGATTTTACTGGCAAAATAAAATAAACTAAGCAGTACAAAGAGAAAAAGAGAGACATTACACCATAATCCTCTCTCTCCCCCCCCCAACTCCTTTCTGAAAGGGAGGCAAAAATGATAAAAGTAAGGAGAGTCAGAAAATAAAGACAAGGAAACTTGAGTTCTAACTTCTCTCACTGAGAATTCCATTATTGAAGAAGATGAGTTAAATAAAGTCGTGGATGTTTTGGCAGTTCTGTGGTGTCAAATACATAGTAAGTAAGAGGAAATGGCCTCAAGCTCCGCCAGGGGAGATTTAGGCTTGACATTGGGAAAAAAATTTTCACAGAAAGGGTCCTTGGGCACTGGAACAGGCTGCCCAGGGAAGTGGTTGAGTCACCTTCCCTGGAGGCGTTTAAGGCACGGGTGGACGAGGTGCTAAGGGGCATGGTTTAGTGTTTGATAGGAATGGTTGGACTCCATGATCCGGTGGGTCTCTTCCAACCTGGTTATTCTATGATTCTATGATTCTATGATTAATGTATTATAATTAACCTGAGAAAAAATATTTATGCTGTGAGTTTACAGGTCACTCCAAAACAATGGATGGATACCAGTGGGTGATGATAACTGTCTAAGAAACAAGAATAGGAGGTATAAAACGTTCTGTTAACACTCTTGAGCCATGCCAGGTCCTTACTGTCTTTAGTGATTTACTGCCTGTAAATTAAAATTTTCTCGTAGTGACTCCTTCCTTGTGGAGGTTCCAAGATTGCTGTTTATTAACGTGTATGATCAGGTAGTCTCACTGTTGCCTGATACATTCCTAGCTCCAATTTCTTCTCATGGCTTCACATTTTTATGTGTCATAAAAGAAAGGAGGATCCATCATTTCTTAGCTCACTTAAGATTTTTAAAGATAGAAGTGTTAGTCTGGAGAAGGTGCTCTGAGCCCTGGCTAAAATTTGGTATGGCTGAATGACAGCACCTGTAGCCGTAGCCACAAGGAGACTATGCTTGCACAAAAAGCTCAGTGGGGAAGCAGAGTGACAGAGGCTCTTCAAAGACTGCACTGGAGCATTGCTAAGTGAGCACTGACAAGAAAAGACAAATACATTCTAGAAGAAAGAATCACAGTTAAATTCAAAAGCAGTGTTAGTTTAAAAACCTAAGCTCACTCCTGTGAAAACACAGAGATGATACAACTGGCGAAAGGTGGAGGCGAACAAAGGTCAATGACCAACATTTATGACAAGCTAGTTTCCATGAGCTGAAACTTGAGCCTAGATTCATTCCACATGCCTCACTCTCTGCTGCATTGTTTTGTCACTATAAAGTTTACATTGTACCTTTTCTGACTAATCTCAGTGTTGGAGGCAGAAAGATTACTTTTGACGATAAAAATAATCTCTTTAAAAAAAATAATTTGAAGATACAATTCATTCCATTACTTAATAAAATAAAGGAGTGTTTAGTGTATAGATTCTTTAGACAACTAACACTAATATATTAGCAAGTATGTCTTTCGTTATACATGATCATAAAAATAGTCTTCATTATGCACATATAAAAGCCTTGTATGTATCTAAAAAACAAACTGTTTTGACTAGAACAATGAATAAAATGAATCTATACCAAACATACCTGAAATTATGAATTCTTTACTATAGACTACTCTGGGGTGTATTTTGTGAAAACAAAAACATATTCTAAATAAGTTAGGTTAAAGACTGAGCGGATGTATGCATTATTTTTAACGTCTGAATAAAAAAACATGGAACCAATGGGAACCTTGTGATTGGTGTATACTAAAGGCCACCTGAACGTTTATAAGTCTATGGGACCTGATGAGATGCATCCCAGAGTACTGAGGGAATTGACATATATTGTTGTCAAACCACTCTCCGTGATATTTGAAAAGTCATGGCAATCAGAAGTCCCTGGTGACTAGAAGAAGGATAACATTTGTCCATTCTTAAAAGAGGTAGAAAAGATGACCCTGGGAACTACCAACCAGTCAGCCTCACCTCTGTGCCTGGGAAGATCATGTAACAGACCCTCCTAGAATCTATGCACATGGAGGACATGGAGAGGTGATTAATGGCAGCCAGCATGGCTTCTCCAGGGGCAAATTCTGTATGACCAACTTAATGGCTTTCTATGATCGGCTAACCACAGCAGTGGACGTGGGAAAACCAATGGATGTGATCTATCTGGACTTCGGTAAAGCCTTTGACATGGGCCCCCACAACATCCTTCTCTTTAAATTGGAGAGATATGGATTTGATGGGTGGATGGTTCAGTGGATAAGAAACTGATTGGAGGATTGTATTCAAAGATTAATGGTCAATGGCTTGAAGTCCAGACAGAGATCCACAACAAGTGGACTTTTTTACAAAGGCTTGTAGTGATAGGATCAGGGAAAATGGCCACAAACTGGTGAGGGGCAAATTTAGACTAGACATAAGGAATAATTTTTTCACGATGAGGATGGTGAGGGATTGGAACAGGCTTCCAAGTGAAGTTGTGGATGCCCCATCCCTGGAGGTGTTCAAAGCCTGGTTGGATGGGGCCTTGGACAGCCTGATCTAGTGGGAGGTGTCCCTGCCCATGGCAGGGGGGTTGGAACTAGGTGATCTTTAAGGTCCCTTCCAACAAAACACTATTGTATTATTCTACGGTATTTGGTAACATCTTCTTGGTATTGGACAGATACAAACTAGAACAAAATATTGATATTATTTGAATTGTTTTTCAACTGATTAACATTTCTCAAATCTGGGGAAAGAAAAACAATGTGTGTTTATGCATGTATTCACGTAGTTTGGATATTTTTATTCATTATTCTGATGTCTTCCCTTTGGTCGCTGAGCAAAACAGGAATTCTGAAATCACAAACTACTGTAAGAAAAAGAGTGTTCTTTTCTCTGTTTCACTTATTTCATGGATGGATTCTCACTCCATTCTGTAAATTCAAAAAGCAAACTCTTTGACAAGACTTTAATCCTTGCCTCTTCGCCTTGTCACTAGTGGAGGCCATAGTTTGTGCTAAATACCTCTTAATTTGCTTTTCTCCTGAAAATCAACCTCAATACAAAATTTGAAAAATATTTTTTATTTCATACATCTTCTTTTGTTATTCCTGACTGTAAGTACCCAAACTGCAGGAAAAATAATGGAACAACTTGGTCGTTCCCTTTTCTGAGATTAAGAGAGCTGAAGTAACATCCAAGTTAACTGATACAATTAGATAGATTTTTTTCCATGCTTTTCATGTTGATTAATAGAAAGGACGAAGGGGTTTCTCTTTCCTCCCCACTGCAGACAGTGAGAGGATCACCTGCATAACAGAAAGCTAAAGAAAGAATATTTACATGGAAAAAGTATACCACTCATTATACTGCCTGAACTTCGGGCAAGAATGCAACAGTTCAACATTTCTTCTTATGTAATACCTACTACTTTATGTTCTCATCTCTGTACATTTTCCATTGTAGTTAATTATTTTTTTTCTCCTTCAGTTATCAGTATAGGTTAATAAATTATCTCTCTCATTGATTTTTCATGATACATCACCACATGTTCCCGTGAAAGAAAAGAACTTCAGAAAGGTCCTTGCTGGCAATACTCTGTTTTTGTTCGTCTGAGGTTGATTTGTTCAGATCACTTTCATACATTTGGAAATACTCTGATGATGTTTTGGATAGCAGATTCATTCCTGAAAAGGAGAGTGTGTACTTCCTCACACTTACAAGTTCTCTTACAACACACTAAACACAAATTTATTTTTATTCTTTAATATACTTAAACATACCATTATACTGAGATTAATGGAATCATCCACATGTGACAGCTGGATAGAAATCTAAGTGAAAAACCAACTAATTAAAAATACTTTCTTATCCATGTTTCAACAACTGTACTCATAGATAACTTTTCCTTAGAGGGATTAGAAGTCAGAAAATCATGATGGAGGATACTCCTGTGAGAATGAATCCAATGTGACTTTCTCTATGAAGAGAAAACCCAAGAAGGGTGAAAAGACATCTGTCTTCTTGCCAACTGGAATTATCGGGTATCTTGTAACTCACAGAGAAGTGTGTGTTTGAGGTAGTTATATACTCATGTTTCCTAAAACATTTTATGTCTCTATGAATAACATAGTTTCTCTTTTGATATAAAATTTTCACAACCACAGTCTCAAAAAATACCACATCACAACTCCCTTGCCTCTTCAACCTGTATTCCTTTACATAGTCTGGCAGATGTCAGATCCAAAGTCAATGAAAAATTTAGTAAAATGACACTTTAGTTCCCAGTCCTTTAAAAAGTTCTGTATAGCTGGATAAATATTATCTGATGTTTAAATGACAGAACTGCTGGCAATGAGACTTATTTAATAAATATAATATAAAAGATGTGTGTAAAAGGAGCACTACAAAATAAGAAGAAACAATAAAAATATAGACTGCCATTCTCTAAGAGAAAAAATATTAATTTGAATAATAACTTACTGGTGGATTTAAAATTTGGTCAAATTGAATTGTATTCACCATTTAAAGCACAATTTTTAAGTGTAATTCAGACTACATGGATTATTCTGATTACAAGCACTTTGATAACTAGAGTAGCCCATGAACTGAGTTGAGACAAGGTCTTAAAAAAAAAAAATAACTGATATGGGAACAGATCAGTATGGACTAGCTGTGAATATGCTTAGGCTAGAAATCTCCAGTTAGAACCATGAGGCACTGATGTGGATTTTCAATGGGAATATAAGAGTCAAAAAAATCTATATTGTTTTAAGATGTGTCGTAATTGTTATACCAAAGGGAATATATAGTGTAATTCTTCATGAGAGCATTTGGATTCAATAAGTCAGGAGTTTTCTCCACACCATAGCTTTCTAGCCTGAAGAATGATGTAAATTTAGAGTAGCTTAGTCTTTTAAAACTGTCTTCTGATGTCATCTGTATTGCGTAACCTCCTCTATTACTTCTGCAATATTATAGTAGGTTATTTCACCTGCAAATGAGATTCAGAATCCCTAAAAAATTGTCAGCACTTGAAATGCTTATGAAGGACTTCACTGAATAAAAAATAGCACTGTTTTCAGCATTAAAATTCAGAATCAAGTGACACTTCACACTTTATTCTGTTAATTTTAACAGAGTTATGCTGTTATCTTTAAATGTGCAGAACAGAGAGAATTTTACATATTCTACAGAAACAAGTATGAGAAATCTAATCAGTTGTAGTAGTCTATGATAATCTATTCCTATTTTGCTTTTGTTAACATGATGCACTGAAGTAATTAATGCTGTCATGGATTATCTACGTACGCTCCTCATGACAAAGCTTACTGATACATCCATCATTCTTCTAAAATCTACTCATTGTGAATATGCTAAACCAACATTGCATTAACAGGTTTTCTAAATAAAATAACATCAACCAGAGAGTTTGCAGATTTCTCAGCTCTTAAAATATCTAATCAAGAGAACTGCACTCATGCATTTTGGCAGTAGAGTTATAAATTATGCATAACACAGAATAACATTAAAGCATTAACATAATTTAACAATACCAATCTATCAGTTCCCAACTGAAAGAAATAAAGGTGTTGCATCTGAGTGTCTTGACTTGATTCACCTAGTTTGTACATGTTCAAGATTCATATTAACAAGAATAATTATTTAAGTTTTAGAACTTTGCTAATATGCTCTTATTTTTTTCTTTAAGTGCATAATAAATTCTTTACATACAAGCCTCCGTTCGTTGATTTCTTTTTCAGTCCAGATGACACACTAAGTAATGTTCTTTTTAAACCTACAAAACTGTACATTTAGCTAAGACTAGCTGCTTTAAATAGAAAATAAATCTGTAGATTATATCTAAGCTCATTCTCACTGTTTCTGAAATATTGAAACAGACATCATCATTAAAGATACTTCAAGTAGTTTAGTTAAAATTTAGCAGAAGAAAATAAATAATACTTTTCTTCATGCGTGACAATTTTCACTCAAGTAGCATTTCTAGTTATTTTAAAGTCTCAGCTGAATATTTTTCCATTTCAAGCACCTAGCCAAGAATACAGAAGATGTTGTGGACTTCTGGGTTTTCTTGCTGACTTGGAAGCACAGGTCTGAGATTGACTTCAGGATTTCTGAATGTACATCTGATTTATTATGTTTTTTATTAATTTTGTGCTATTGTCTTATCTAGCCATATGTTACAAATACACCACTTGGCGAGATTTCTCTAACATATTTAGGTATATGTGCGATATATTTGCAATTGATCACTTAGAGTCCGTGACATCACCTTATGGGCCATTCTCTTAGAGAACCAGAGGAACAGGCTTTTACTAAAAAAACTCATATTTTTTTACCTTTTTTTTCAAAATGCCTTGCTCCGTATGATTGTTCCTAATGTCAGTAATGTGACCATAGTGTTCTCATTCATTGCATGAAACATGACATGCAATGACAACGAAAAGTTCAAACTAGTATAAATAAATTTAATCTGACCATATATGATTTACCTTTATTCTCATTCCTGTCTACACTTATTTTCATTTTAGATGAAGTAGAAAACAAACAGAAAGACTAAACTTTCATAACAGCAATATTTTTTTACTCTTCTCTGGTGCAGTCTATAAAGAGATAAAAGAAAATAAGACATCCATTTCTGCCATGTTTCCTCTAGAAGTAAGAATCAAAGAAAATCATAAACTACATACATCCAGCCTAGGAACTTACTGTTAGTAGTTTTGATTTTCATAATCACCAAGTTTCAAGACCCCGAGATCAATTGTCCACACTAAGACCGCAGAGTCGAACTCAGTATCTTCTACAGCGTTGTGAAATAACATCATACTTCTGGATGTACACTTAATGCACCCAAATCCTCTCTCTCTGTCTAGAAAAATAATTAAATATTTTTTCTATGTGAATTTAAATAAATAGCATGATTATGTAGCATAACGGTAAAGGTACTCTTACTGGAAATGTTCTTTGGGAAGAACAAGTGCTCAGTTTGTGTTCTTCTTCTACAGCACTTCAGTGTTTTCTATTCAAGCTTGATGAGATAAAATTCATAAGAATGCTCTGATTACCATGCTCCTTTTTATTATTGTTTTTTTGAACATTCATGACTTTCGTATCCTTGGCTGCACTGTAGGCTAGATATCTTAGAAGAGATGTCTGCAAGGCTAAGCTCAGCACACGGATATGAATTTGTTCAGGTAGAAGAGGGCACTGAGCACAAATCTAATTTGTTGGACAAGAAGTACAGCTCTTGCTATATTATGAAATGTAGGCAGGAGTTACAACACAATAATTACAGGCTAATCTCGTTTTAAAAGAAAATAAAAAACATTCAAGACCAGGTTGGATGGGGCCTTGAGCAGCCTGGTCTAGCAGGAGGTGTCCTTGCCCTTAGCAGAGGGGTAGGATCTAGATGACATTTAAGGTCCCTTCCAGCCTGAACCATTCTATGATCCCATGATTCTATGACAAAAAAACCCTCATATTTATAAAAATGAGACATTTCAGTTTTAGGCAAGTGTCTAAGTTGAAGATAGAGGCAGAATTTAAAAAATGCTTTTCTTTTTTACATTTCATGTCATCTGTTAGATATATCTTTTATGCTAAGGATGCTGACTTCTACAGGTCAAATATGTAGGTGTCGCTGTGATTGAAAGTAAAAGACAAATGTATCCACGTTGGGATTTAGTCAAGCTTCTATTAGGTGTACAAGACAAGGGAAATAAATCCTTGAAAGCACATTTATACAACAAAACCAAGATCATTAACTCTTAGATAACTCCAGTTAGGTATGATGAATGCTATCTTGATTGCACAAGGAATTCAGGTTTCTAACTCAAGTTTTTTAAATTTCACTTCCCAAAAGAGGCATCTGGTATTGTGTTCGGCGCCATCAAACCTGACACTGTTGTGGATTTCAGCACTAGAAAAAAAATACAGACACCGAAAATCCTGAATTAAAAGGCAGTTAGGGGAGTGGAAAGATACTCAGGCTCACACTTTTAAGTATTGCGAATTCAAAGAAATATTCATTAAACCATTCAGGAAATACTCTTAGTTCTCTGTACATAACAAAGATTACAGGTTCTAGTGAATGGAAGATGGGAGCATGGAAATATATTGAAGGAGTATTTGATAATACAGAGTAAATGAACCATGACTGTACAGTGACATTATTTAATCTTATAACTTCCAGTCTTTTGAATACTTCACATGCAACTTTAATATATAAACAAATATATGCAGATAGATTCCCTAGTTCCCTGGGCATAATAGGCTAACAAAGTATTTTTTAAAACCTCCTAGCTTATCCTTCTGTAAGTAATTCTATTGTTAAAATTCTGTTTATGATTATGATTTCTTTTTCTATAAGAAGTGGCTTTTTATCAATGAATAAATGTGCCTGTAGAATAAGTTATGGACTATTGTAATACTGTAAATGAAGCTTTAAAATGGAAAAGTGAAGAATTAATACTAGCAATTTCTCTCCGTGAAGACAGTTTTCTAGCCATTTCTTCCTGTCCGCTTTGCATAAAAACTACACACAGTGGTATTAATATGCTATATTTCATTGTACTCTTACAGAGTCTTTTCTCTTTTTAAATTAACTTGTGACTTAATGTTCCATTACGCATTTGGCACAGGAAATACATAAATACAATCAAGGGAATACATTTCTTTAAATCTCCAGTATTCCTGAAATATATGTGTTAGCCTTAGTAACTCTCTAATTGACAGAGGTTGATCTACCACTGAGTTATAATCAGCACAGCCAATATTGAATAACGGAAGCCACAACACTGAAATAAGCTGGCATGGAGACTTAACACTACCATTTTTGATATAGTGGCAATTTTCAGTATAACTTGACATATAGCATTTGATAGGAATTCCAAATATAGCAAAGTGATTTGGAGTAAATTGCTGAGACTTTTGAATTGCAGTCTCTTATCTGTATCTGCTGCAGTCTGATTAAGTAATATCGAATTTTTTGTGTAGAAATGCAAAGGTTTCTAAGTGTTATGTCAGCTCTGCAAAATTTACAAACACAGTCCTAAAAACAGTTCTAAAAATGAGGTCTAAAACTAGGTCATCTGCCTACTCCACTAGTTTTGTGAGACTTTCCAACTTAAATATAAAACTATATAAGTTAAATTTTCATTTTGAGTAGTAACTCTATTAATTCTAGAGAAACTCTAATAAGATGTAGTAGCTGAGGATGCTGTACTGACCGCAGGCAATGTATTAACATAAAGTCCTAAAATAAAAGCAGAGAATTGAGATTCATTTTGTGTAATCTAACGCTAAAGCAGCATTCAAAAAGTAAGGGATTTTTGGAAAAGAGTAACTGAGAAACTGAAATTGAATAAAACCTTCTGTTACAGTAATCTTGCGAAGGCTTCTATACATGCTGAGGTGAAGTCTGTGTCGTAGATGTTTCTGAGCTAGAGGGAGATTAAAGTTAATGTATGTGTGTTTAGAAAGCTTTATACGCAATTTGCATATATAGGACAGGTTGTTATTCCTGAAATAAAGCAAACACTCTTCCTACACGTTCCTACTTTAACTACTACCTATGAATATTTCTGTGGCATTGTGTTTTACAGATTCTTATAGGAATATGGAAATTATTGACGGGAGATAAAATAGTTCCCTTTCATATTTAGACTTTCACGCTACACAACAGACATCAAAAAAACTCTTTATATAGTATTGGAAATACAACTATATGTGTGGCAGGCATGATTAAAATAAAAGAAGTGAAAAACAGAGTTGAAATTTGACCCGGCAGACTTTTATGCCGGTAGCTACAACATTTTTTACTTTATGCCATGACCAGGAGTTACATTAAATTAGGTCATAACTGGAAACCTCATACAAAAGCATCACCAGTTCTGCCTCAGAGAGACAGAACCCCACAACATGTAATCTCTAATGTTGCTTTTGTTAGTTAATTTAATATTTTTATCTTGATTTTTTTATGAGTTTATCCATATTTCTCCAAAGTTCTAAGGAGTAGAAACGTATGGATTTCGAATATCAGAGGAGGTGAACCACTATTTCTAAAGAAGTTATCATTCAAAGAATTTAAAATTGCTGACAGTAATCCCATCAGTAGTATTAAATTCTAACAGCCTAAACATATAGCTTTATTTTTGTGACATATTAATTTCAGAAGTGTTATTTGTGACATATTTTTAATTTTCTTGGACTTATCCAGTATCTTCAAAGCTTTTCTAACTTCTCATTGTGAATTTATTTTCAATGAGAAAGCAGCATATTACATAACTTTGGTCACATTATACAATAATCCCACTTATATTAAATAGCCTTAGATCCAATAAAACCAGTCTACTATAGAAAAACTTTCTAAGGTGTTACGACTCTAGATTTACTAGATCAGCTCATAAATCTAGAAAAAAGGATGGCAACTTTTTGGGCACATCAATCATCTTTAATTATTATATTCTTATACCTGCAAATTTACCAAAATAATCAACATTACTACTATTTTGACAGTGAATCTGGGAAGTGTTTCAGCATCTCGATATTCCCAGGACAAAAGAGAAATGATTCAATAAGGAAAAAAAACCATACAATTGTATTTATTAAACTTTTGTTGTTGGTTTCTTTATTGACTAATGCTTTTCAGTTTTTCCCCGTGATTATATGTCTATTAATATATGGGATGATCCCGTAGCCACAGGACTCCAAAACCCGAATCAGACATTTCAGATTCAAAATAAATTTGAAAACTTGGTGACTCTGATAATTCCTTTTAAAGTAAATATTTTAAAATGTAGCATTGAAATAAAAAACTCATACCTATAAGCAGTGAAGGAAAAAACCCTCAGAAATTACAAAGAATTTATCTGATTTTGTCAAGCAGAAACAATAACACTCACAACTTTTTCAATAAAAGAAAATGGGCAACTGCAGGGAATCACAAACATGAAGAAAGTACTTTCTCATTGGTTCAGTAAAGCTTTTCTCTCTTGTACAGTCAATTTTACTCATAAATTTTGTTCATTTTTTGGGGAAAACCTTTCCACTCTGCATCTTTTTTTTTGGGTTTTTTTGTGCAAATAAAGATGGAACACACTTTGGTATTTCAACGTAAAGCACATCTCTAGCAAATTTTTTTTCTGTGCCAGAATCAGGATTTATTTTATTTTATTTTATTTTATTTTATTTTATTTTATTTTATTTTATTTTATTTTATTTTATTTTATCAGAGAATAATTATGATGAACTTTTTTAAAGATGAACTTGTACAGATGCTTTTATTGATTCACCTGCCACCGAAGTAACTTGCTTCATTTGCTACATATTCAATAGCTGCTCTGTAATTTTCTTAATTATCTCTAGAGTACCTCGGTGCACGTAACTTTAGAATCTTTAACTAAATGTATACAATTCTTTTATAGATAGTGAGCTAAGGAGTATCCTGTATCACCTGAATTACCCATTTCTGAGTAATTAATGTAGAAGTTGAAATAGCTTCCAATATAAATTTGAGAAACTACAACCCATATAGACCGATACAAAATCTGGAATACCTGAGTTATATGAGCAAGCTCATTTCCTGCCATAATTCAGCCATTCATCTTTACTCTCTAAAGTGGGATATCACCTGGCTGGGAGAAAAGGAAGTATTGGTCCTCATGACATATTCTGCTCTTGACTGAAATTTTTCATCCTCTGCTCAGTGCCAGAGTATGGGCTACGTCTATCACTAATTCTGAAAGCAGCTTTAGGTGTTGGTAGCATTAGTGAAGCATTTTCCTTTATGGCAAGTACATAGTTAAAACTGTCCTGGCTTTGATTTGTTTCAGTATTAGGAAGGGAGAAGCTATTTCAAGGGAGGCATTTGTTTCAGAAAAACAATAAATTAAATGTTATTCTCATTTACATTTGTGTGAAGTGGAGTTAAAACCCAGTTGAATTTAGAGGATTAAATCTAAGTTTATATCTCAATACTAGAGACAAGAATTTGACCAAATATTCCCTAAAGCAAATCTTGTAAATTGTTAAGTATCTAAATTTATCCATCACTTGAAATCTAATTGATGAGCTCTGTTGATTGAAATTGCTAGGAAATCATTCAGAAAGAGAAGTGTTTTTAATCTATGACATGTAACATAACAGAATGGATATTTTACATAAAAATAAAGTATTTTGAAAATGTTCATTATTTCATTACTTTATTGGGTCAAGCATATTGCTGGAATAATTTCTCTTCTAATCTCAGACCATTGTAAAGAAAGAACAAAGGGGAAAATATGCTACAAGCCTTCCACATTAATTAGTAACTTAAAAACTTCTAGCAAGTTATTAAAGTACCTCAGCTAGTTTTCCATGTTTAGTTAGTATTTTGTTTGTTCTTTCAGTTTTTAGCTGGGTTTTGTTCTAGTTTTAAAGCATGTAGTTTCAGACCTGGGTCCATTGTATTCTTCTTTTAATTTTTTTTAAAAATCTTCCTATTAGTTTGAATTTTTATTTTTTATTTAATCTTTTATGATAAAAATATCAGTACTTGTCACAGCAGGTTAGTAACTATTAATTGGGGAACTCTGATTAAAAAACTTTTCAAATTATTTGGTATGTTGTACAAAAAGTAATATTTTAAGACTAATAGAGTTAGGTATTTCTCCAAAATTTAATCACCATTTAAAAATTAATTGAGTGTTTTGCCATTTTCCCTACATTTATTGATAGTCTTCTCTTTAAAAACAAGCAAATAGAATTAAAGTGTATATACATAGCTTATTTTAAGTATCTCAAGCTCCAGGCATCTAATACTACAAGTAATGTAGTATTCACATTTAGAAAACAATTTTCAGTTGGTAACTGTCAAATGTTTGTTTAATAAAATCTCTGGATATTGACTATATTTCGTCCATAGCCTTCACTCTATATACTTCAAACATAATTTCTAGTTGCCAGCTATGTTACTGATATGTTTTACTGGTTTTGCATGGCAAGGTTTTTGTAGTGGTTGGGCTACAGTTGTGGCTTCAGTGAGAAGCTGCTAGAACCTTCCCCTTTGTCAGATAGAGTCAAGGCTGGTGGCCAAGGCTGAGCCCATCAGTGACAGTGGTTGAGCTTCTGTGATAACATATTTAAGAAAGGGGAAAAAGTTGCTGCACAACAGCAGCTGCTGCCAGAGAGAGGAGTGAGGATGTGTGAGAAAAAACAACTCTGCAGGCACCAAGGTCAGTGAAGCAGGAGGGGAAGGAAGGTGTTCTAGGCACCAGGGCAGAGATTCACTTGCAGCCTGTGATAAAGACCATGGTGAGGCAGGTTATCCCCTGCAGCCCATAGAGGACCCGCCACCTGCACAGGTGGATGTCTGAAGGAGATTGTGGCCCCATGGGAAGACTACACAAGACCATAATCCTGACAGGACCTGTGGACCCTTGGAGAGAGGAGCCCATGCTGGAACAAGTTTGCTGGCAGGACTTGCGATCCCATAGGGCCCTATGCTATACAAGCACAGATATATCCACATTTCTATTTCAGGCATTAGTCTGAGTATATCAGGACATTTGCTTGGTACAAGTTAGCCAACTGAATGATCATGCTCAGTACAAGTCTGTGTCCAAATTACTGTTAATCAGAGGAAATATACTTTATTGATCATGCTATGCCACATGGATTCCTAACATGGATGGCATGGTTTTGCATTCAATGGGTTAGATACATAACAAAATTGCAACACAACTGTAAACCATAGCACTCCTATAATCCCCAGTTTTGATTCCTGAGTGACTTCTATGCCCTGTTCTTTGCTGATGCTTATCTTCTTGCACAATACTGGGTAACAGGCAGAAATCTAGAGGAGGTGGGTAGATTGAAAAACAGACTTGGCTGAACACCATGTGGTCATGGGTCATTGTAAGAGGAAACACATGGGTGGTGAGGCTGTGATAGAGTAGCAGGTGGCTGTATGAATGCTGAACGATGAGGGCCAGCTGCCTTCTAAATTAAACTGAGCCGTTTAACCTGGGAGAAAACCCAAAAGCTCAGGTGTATAGGGCAGATAGAGGCATTTTGGGGGTCATGGGAATGAGTCAATACCTGGGAAAATACAGTGGACGAGTGTAAAATCCAGTCGGAGCAATCTTTTTGGCAAAGTTTGAAAGTTTGATGGATCCAAACTTCATTAGCCGTAATTTGTCCATCATTTTCACTGTACATGGAATTTTCAAAGCCTTTCCAACAGATATAATTCATGCATCATTACATTTCTTTCTCATCAGGGTTTTTTAGAGTTCTGAACTTTCTGGAAAATCACAGAATCACATTTGCCAGCAAGCAAGTACATCTGCCAGCTCCCCCAGTACTCTTGGATGGATCCCATCTGGCCCCATGGACTTGTGGGTGTCTAGCTGGGCAAACAAGTCTCTAACCACCTCTTCTTGGATCATGGGACCTTTGTTCTGCTCCTCTAACTCCTGGGTGTGTACACACAGGGAACAACTTTCCATACTGTTACCTTCCTATTACCTTACTTTTCCTTACTATTTCCTTAGTAAATTAAATTAAAGAAAAATAATTCTAATATGTTGTTATTAGAATTTAATGTTAATGTTTAAATGTTAATATTAATATGTGTGTTGAAATACTTTTTAAGATTTTTATGAACTGAGGAAAATTCTGTTGATCAATCGAAATGTGTACTTGTAGACAAATTTTATTTGTGTTTAATTTTAAGAAATATATGAAGACAGTAATTGAGTTCATCCATGTGATCTATTCAACTGATACTGTAAAGGATGGGTGTAGTATACTGGCTTAAATTGCATTGTCTAAATCCTCACGTATGTTTTGTACATCAAATGATGGACTACAACTCAAAATATTTTGAATTATATTTTGATTTTTTAAAGAGTAGAAAAACTGGGTCTTGGTTTTAATTTTTAAGAGGCAATAATTCCTCTTCTAAGAAAAGTATCCTGCTTTACCTTTGATTAATACACAGGTAGAGAAAATAAAAGCTGACCTTACTTTTTCAAGTATTTAACTAATATTAATAACAGATCTATCTACTTCTAAATTATAGTTACAGTAATAAGTAATTCCTAATCTGTAAAATACTTTGGAAAATCCATTCTATTTTCATGAAATATGACTCAGTATTGAAATACTTTCTTTTTCAAGACGGGAAGATTTTTTATTAGCTGGAAGATTTTCTATTAATTATTTTATCCTCACTCTCATGCTAAAAATTAATCACCAAAGGACTGCTGATATTCTTTAGATTCAAAATAAAATTGGTAATTACAAATATTACTGTATTTGTAGTGAAAACTTTTATGTTTAATCAGTGATAAATTGTTGATAATAAAGATGCCATTGAGTTTATCACACCAAGGTTCCTCATGCCATCAGAGATATCCATGTAGGACTGATAGATATTTCAAGAAAGGAAACTTATGCTGGAAGCTGGATGCCAGAGAGAACATTCTAGAGCATTTCTTATGGCAGTTGATGCTACTGTGAAACAACTCAAATGTTGGATCTTACTGGATGACATTGGGAGCTTAGGCATCTAGCAGAAGACACATAGAAGCTTCATTCAGAACACAGAGCCCTCTCTACCCTGAAATACTGCTATGATATAAATCTCCTGTAGGTACTGAGTTATATGTACTGAGTTTCATGAGAAGCGTGATATTGGGTACCTAGGGCACCTCCATGTGGATCCAGATGCATATAAAAATATAGGAAACAAAACTGAGCCCCATTGTTCGCAAATTGCAACAGAAACCAACACACTTTGCTTACACACAGAAGTCAGCATTATGATATCCAAAGTACGTAGCTGAATACCATGCAAAAATACCATAATCAGGACTTCGATCCATATCTCAGGATAAGAGCTTCAGTGATATCAAGGCATATTATACTTTACTCCTAGAACTGCTCTTTGTAATATAGGTAATAAATAGCAATCACATAAGGCTCAACTGGTAAGAATTCTATTAACGTACAGAAAAATGCTGGTAAACAGAAGAAAAGCAAGTTGATTTTTTTTTTCCTAAATTGTGGTTTAAATGTTTCAAAGACAAAGAGCATGTATAGCCAGCTTCTTACAAAGCATTGCCAAGAAATGCTCATTGTACGGCAGGACTGATCCAGATTGATATCAGTGCTAAGTCCAACAGAAGCTTTCAAGAAACAAGATATTCTTGGCAATAAAACTAAAAATATAACTAATTATACCAGTTCTGATATAAAATTGGCAGGCATTCTTCACATTTTTTAAAGGCATTATCAGTTGAAAGCAATCCAAATGGCAATGAGTGAAAAGAGAGCACCTGCTTTTCATTGATAAACACATACTGTTCAAGACATGAGTTCCTGGATAAAGACACATGTGTGCTTCTGTAACAACTACCTGTTTAAGAAATGTCTGGGAAAAGAAAGTAAAGAACAATCAGAACAACATGACTACATTAAAAAGAGACTTGCATGCTGGCTGTATATTAAGAGGATAATTTGTCTTGCCATTTGTAATCATTATCAACAATAGATGTTTCTACAAGATTTCCTTCCTTAGCCCAGTTACCCCTTCTACTTTGTTATTCAGCAAGGCTTGTTTTGTATCGAGTTTATTTGAAAAAAAAGAAAAAGCATAGCATAATGTTACCAGTTTCATAAATCAAGTATTTCAACATCAGAGTGACTATGTTCCTTTGTCAAGCACTGTTCCAACTGGATTCCAGACTGAAATAATATTTTAGGACCTTAAACTATAAGACAGAATCCACTACTAACATTAAGTGAAAAGAATACAGCTATGTCAAACATTTATTGCAACAGTTGTGTGGATCTCTTTTGCCAATAATTGAATATATGAATCAAATGCAACGTACCATTGAATAGCGAGGCAAATATTTACCAAAACTTATGAAAGCAACTTAGGTTAAAAAATATTACTCTTCATAGCTAAACTCATGTATACTGATTATTTTGCCCTAAAATTTAAAAGAAGACATATGGTGATTAAAACAAATATCAAAAAGTTCTAAATTATGTATTATGCCTTAAAATATTAACTGAATTTCACAAAAAAAAAATTCACTTCTAAAACATATGAACAAGTATAATTTGAGAGGCAGATACAAAATATATTTCACTCTTCTAGTACAGAACAAAAATATGATTTTAGTACTTGACATATTACACTATTCAATTAATTTGCCAAGAAAGGGATAAAAATGTGATTTCTGAAAATTCAAATAAAAATTCACACAGTAAACTTGTACCCAATCTGAAAATGGTTATATTTATTCTATGTGGTAATGCAGGGAAATGATGCTTAGATTCATGCATAGATTTAACATTATACAAATGCAGACAGATTTAGATTTTATCCCAAATAGACTAGGAAAAGTCTTTGAACAGAATCAGGCAAGCAGAGGGAAAGACAGGTATTGAAATCCTTAAAAATCCTCACTTAGAGGAATGAATGCAAATAAAACGAAGAAGACTTGAACACAGCACTCTTATTTTACAGTTGTAATATTTAGGTCTTTGCTGAAATATCCCCTGTATACCCATGAAACACGTTCTGTGGGGTTTTATTACCTTTTTTGGACTAATTAGTAGAATCATATAATGGTTTGAGTTACAAGGAGTCTTTAAAGACCACCTAATTCCAACCCCCTGTAATAGGCAGGAACAGCTTTGACTATACCAGGTTGCTCAAAGCTCCATCTGTTAAGACTTTGAAAACTTCCAGTGACAGAGCATCCAAAACTTCTCTGGGCAGCCTGTTCCAGCGTCTCACCATCCTCAGTGTAAAAAAACCTAAAAAAATCTTCATTATCTCTAATCTATCACCTTTTAGTTTAGTACTATTAGTCCTTGCCCTTTCACTACAAGCCCTAGAAAGACATGTCTCTCCTCATAAACCCACTGTAAGTACTGAAAAGCTAAAATAAGGTCTTCCTGGAGCCTTCTCTTCTACAGGCTGAACAACCCCAACTCTCAGCCTTTCTTCATAGCAGAAGTGTTCCATCCCTCTGATAATTTTTGTGGCCTTCCTTTGGACTGCTCCAACAGGGCCATGTCTATCATCCTGGTGTCCCCATAGTTGGACACAGTACTCCACATAGAGTCTCACAAGAGTGGAGTAGAGGGGCAGAATCACCTCAGCCTTTCAAAGTTCCGTCTGGATGCCATTCCTTCTTGCTGCACCACCCAGTTGGGTGTCATCCGCAAACTAGCTGAAGGTGTACACAGCCCCACAGTCTATGTCATTAATAAAGATGTTGAACAGTCCTGGTCCCAGTGTGGACCGCTGAGGCACACCACTTTTTACTGATCTCCATTTAGACATTGAGCTGTTGACTACCACTATTTGGATGCGGCCATCAAGCCAACTCCTTATCCATTGAATAGTCCATTCATCAAATCTATATATTTCCAATTTAAAGACAAAGATATTGCATGGGATTATGTCAAAGGCCTTGCAGAAGTCAATGTGGATGACATCAGTTGTTCTTCCTTTATTCACGAACACAGTCCAACACATTGTAAAAGACCATTGGATTAGTCAGGCACAATTTGCTTTTGGTGAAACTATGTTGTCTTTCTCCAGTCTCCTCTTTGTCATCCATATGCCTGAACAAATATCCAAGGAAATTCTGTTCCATGATCTTGCTGGTAACTGAGGTAAGGCTGACAGACCAGTAGTTTCCAAGGTCTTCCTATTTACCCTTTATTAAACTGGCTGTGATTGTTCTCATTTTTTTCCCAGTAACTGGGTACTTCACTTGTCAAATATGATGGAAAACAACTTAGTAACTACACCTGCCAGTACCATCAGGACCCTGGGCTTGAGGATCACAATAATTTCATCAGGCCTTTTTGAAGTGTCTTAGGAAAGGATGTGCAATGCCATTAAAGCATTTATTTCTCTCTGTAAAAGGAACTTTATATGAGTAGCTCAGCATATCCATGCTATAGATGTATAAGTTTAGTCAGATGTAAAGTTATTACCAATCCATTACCAACCACCTCTTTTACCAAGACAGGCTTTTTTTCAAAAGGCCGTAAGAGATCTACTATGGACATCTAACATTTTGGGAAACCCCTATGAAACGAAATCAATAATTGGTCCATATTCATATTTTCTGCCAGGACCATATATTGATTAGAATGGTGTGAATGCAACGACTACGTCAAAAATTTTTTCTGCTCTATATACTTTCAATTCATTTGCTGCCTAGAGCATAAAGGTGTACATGTATGAATATATAATCCTGTCTAATGTAATTATACATACTCGCAGTAACAACATAAATATTAATTTTACTGTTTTTTAGTTTCATGGCCTCAAGCAATTTCTGCTAATGATTAATACAGGTTAGCTTAAAGGATATACTATTTGGCAGAATTTTTGTATTTTTTTACTTTTCTGTTCAATTTATGTCTCTATGACTTTACGTTGTACTTAAATAATGAGTCAGGAGTCATGATCTACCTAACTTATACCATTAATTAGTTGCCACATAAGAAGGATGGAATGCCATGCAGAAGACCTGAACAGGCTGGAGAAGTGGGCCTGTGTGAAACTCATGAGGTTCAACAAGGCCAAGTACAAGGTCCTATACCTGAGTTGGGGCAATTCACAGTTTCAGTACAGGATGGGGATGTGATTGAGAGCAGCCCTGTGGAGAAGGACTTGGGGATGCTGGTCGATGAGAAGCTAGATATGAGCAGGCAATGTGTGCTTACAGCCCAGAAGGTCATATCCTGGGCTACATCAAAAGAAGCGTGGTCAGCAGGTCAAGGGAGGTGATACTGTCCCTCTATTCCTCTCTTGTAAGACCTCATCTGGAGTATTGTGTTCCGTTCTGTAATCGTCAACATAAGAAGGATATGGAGCTGTTTCAGTGGGACCAGAGGAGGTTACAAAGATGATCGGAGGGCTGGAGCACCTCCATATGAGGAGAGGTTGAAAGAGTTGGAGTTGTTCAGCCTGGAGAAGCAAAGGCTCCAAAGAGACCTTATAGTGACCTTCCAGTACCTGAAGGTGGCCTAGAGAACTATGGAGGGGCTTTTTACAGAGGCATGTAGTGATAGGACTGCGGGCAATTGCTATACACTGGAGGGGGGCAGATTTACACTAGACACAAGGAGGAATTTCTTCACAATGAGAGTGGTGATGCAGTGGAACAAGCTGCCCACACTATTCTATGATTCTATGATTCTATGATTCTATGATTAGTTGATATGCATCCTTATGCTACTTTTTATTTGTGTGCACTCCTGAGTAAATGAGCCCAGTGCTTTTGCAGTGAAGTTTTCTCTTGCCCTAATAATTTTCTTTTAAAAACATATGTAAAAGAAATCAGAATTCTAATGTGTTTGATCTGAGCTGACTTAAATGAAATTCAATATTTAAGCTGAAGAAACATTATAGATTTATAGAAAGTAATCATAATATTTCTTTTTTTTCCTGTATCAGTCTCCATTTGTGATAATTAATTTTGACTCATACTGTCAGTTCCAGTCCTCAAACAGACCACAGTGAAGGATCAGCAGTGTATGCACAATTGATTCACACTGCCAGTTTTAAATGCCTTCTATTGTTATGATATTCTCTTACTTATTTTGTTACATCCTTTCAATGTCCTACTCACTCTGATCTTGGGTGATGTAAATAAAAAAAAATCATGTTGCCTGTAAACATATTTCTTTTCACCCTTATATTTACCTTTCCAAATACTGTAACATTCACTGAATGCATGAAATTGTATAGATAGTGATGAACAACTATAGATACAATTGTGAAACAAGGAAGTAACCGTATCAGCTGGCTGTATAGTAATCATCGTATTACTTCTTTCCTTTGGAATGCAGTACCTCCTTTACTCAATTTAAAAAAAAAAAAAAAAGAGTGGGTTCCAAGTCTCCCTATCTTCAGCCTGTGCTTCTCAGCTTGCACTTTGACACAGAGTTTGTGATCGTCAGTAGGCTTTGCTCATGAAAAAAAAAAAAGATAGCAACAGACTTCCTTAACTGAACATCAGGAGGGACATTCTGAAAGACTGAAGTGATTATATTAACTGTTCTCTTTTTTCACAGTACTCTCTCTGACAAGCAGAAGATTCCAATGTGGAGGTTGTCAGATGCCTTTGATTGAATATGCTATTTGGGAGCCAAAACACTTCGCAAACACATGTTGCTTTTTTTTTTTCTTTTGATAAATCTTTTCCCATCCTTTCCCACTCCTATTTCCTTGCAAAATAGATTTTTCAAGAGAGTTCCCTTCAAAATATGTTTCTAGATGTGGAAAACATTTGTGAAATTGAATTGTTTTCTTCCAGTAGATTAGAGGCATTGTTTTCTTTTGTTTTCTTTGAGTTTTTCTTTTTTTCCTTTTTATCTAAACCACATTTTTCTTTGATCATCCTTTGTATTTCCAGGATGTAATTGGAGGCATTCCTTGGAATTTCTTATTATTTTAAAGTTACAAACAAGAAGAGCAGAGCACATCACCACCTTACCCAGGCTCTCTTCTCCAGCAGAAGTCACTGCACATCTGAGACAAAACTTTTCATCATTTTTAGTAATATTGCTAAGATATTAATTACTTTTTATCAAACCTACACATAAATTTCTGTGGAATTTTAAATTGTATTCTGATTATGAAAGGAAAGGGGTTTTTTTTTCTGTGAACACTGTCTTTACCTGTCATATGATAGATCACAATACAGAGTAAAAGTGAAAATTGTCCTTTAAAAGATAATTTTTATTAGTTTTGTAGACATGACAATGAATCTATCTTTCTCCTGTCAGTTTAGAAAAGATGTGGTCTCAGGAATGAATCAACAAAGTCAATACTCAAACACAAATAGGTGGAGAAGCAGCCTATTAAGAACTATTAAGTCTAGATCCTGAAAAGCTTGATAGCCCATGCTGTAAAGCTTGTCTTACCAGCTTATACTAACCTTAGCTTGTTTATTCATTATATGACACATAAGGATGTTACAACTGTATACAGTCATCAAATAGAGGAACATAATATGCTGTAATCTTATTTAATTTTAACCTCGTTATCAGAATAGCAGGGCAATTTAAGATTTATTCTGTAAATTTTTATTGTGCTATTTTCAGGAAGCTCTTGATTTGTTCACTCTTGACAAGTACATAGAAAGTTTTTAGTATTTAAAAGATCACAGAAACATGTGTCCTTCAAATCTGAAGACTCAATAAATTTAGTTAGTTTAGAAAGCTAGGGATAGACTCACGTATTTTACTGTGCAATATGTTTAATTACAAGGATGATATAGAAGTTCTGATTTTATTCTCACTTTTTGTTTTTTTTATGATGTAGAAGTGATCCCTGTGATTATGGTAGAGTAATGCCTGATTTGAAGTCATACAATGAGAAAAAAAAAATACATTCCAGGTTTTTTTTTCTTTTCTTCTTCTTGTCTTTTTAAATCTTCTAGATTATGGTTGTCTGAGATATTTACAATGTGCTTTTCATATGAGAAACAATTTCTTAAAGAAATGGAGTTTCAGATATAGTGCTCTTCAAATACGCACCGGAAAAAAAAACAAGGGAAAATAGAACTGTCATAGTACACATATTCCTTCTGATTTTATCAAAATAGAAATAAAAGTGGGGAAAATTAAAGGGAAAAAATCAAAAGCCGCACCTTAATTTCTATATTATAATGAAATACAATTGTTTTTCCACTATTAAAACAAGATGTTTAGTCCTTAGCTATATTACTCTATAGAACTAATCTACGGTCCATTTCTTACCATGCTTTCCTCACTGCTTTGTGTGCTATCCTTTAGGTCAAGCATATTTTGGTTCCAATTGCTTACTTTCTAAATTCTCCAGTGTATCTCAGTGGATTCCTTTTTAAAGTACTGGTGCTAAACTAATAAAAAGTACTATAAATAATAGTATAAATATGAGGTTTATAAATTACTGCTGCAGATGTTCAGACTATTTATAGTAGAAAAATATGCAAATGATCAAGAAAAACTTGATTGGATAGATCAGTATTACTACTGAGGATACTGATTTTGTAAGGAAATCAACTGAACATGCACTGAGTTATATTTTTATCCAAAGATCTTTGCAAAACTAAAATAAGATTGATATTGATCCATTTTAAAGTGGTCAGAGAACACTTTTCCTCTTTCTACCTGATACCCACAGGCTAAGGAGGCAATTTATCTATCTGAACTGAACCTTTAGAGGGTATCGGTTTCACAACACAAGATACTTGTTTTTGGACAGTATTATAGAATTCACAACCCTCCCAAATAATTAATACTGGTTACTAGCATTTATTTTTGCTATTTGTCAACTTTTAAACACTGACAAACTTCTCAAACAATTCTGTCATTTGTATGGCAGTTTTGAAGATTTCCACTTCACTCCTTCAAGGTTTATGTGACGATATTGAAGGACTTGCTTAACACAAAAGCAATCATTTATGGGAAGGACTGTGATTGTAGTCATTTGGCAGCCCCGTGGAAACCCATATACGTATGGAAGAAACAATCTTGACTAACAGACAATCCAGTCTGCTACCATTCCTGTAGCCTATTTTTTGTATTTGTTTTTGTATTTTCTTCACTGTTAAAATTTCATTCCAGCAGCAAGCAGCCAATACCTCAAGTACCTTCTACTTCAATGCCACCAGCAATGTAGTCTTTTATAAACAGTCTCATTGTAAAGAGCAAATATAGTCCTTTCTCAATCAAAAAAAATCCAAAACTCACTTTACTCATTAAGAAGATAGAATTATTGTTAAGAAAATGTAGCTAAGAGTTCAACAGTAGAAGAAAAACTGAATTTGTCATTACTAAAAAGAAAAGGGATAGTAGAGTCAGTCAGCCCATCACAGCTTCAAGGGACTGGTAAGTAAAATTACAAAGCTGGTGCGGGACCTTTGCTGAAGTCAATACCACATATTAGCGATTAATCTATAACAGTAAGCATAGTTAGAGTACAACTTCAACCCAACCATGAAACTATACAGGTACTGAACCATGGGAAAAAAATAATTGAAAATCACTGACACAATTATGGTAGCTAAAAGAAATGGGTAAAATATGAAATAAAAAGAAAAATGCTAAATGATGGTGGTAACATTTTACTGTCCCTTGTACATAAACCCTAGTAATTTCAGTGGTAATATTTATTTCCTAAAGATGTACACCTGTAACGCATTGCTAGACCCAGTTCAATGAGTTTGTATACCAGATTTATTTCATGTGTGCATCAGGTTTATATTAAAGACAAATCATTAAGCAAAGTCAGGCCCAATGCCAAAGGTAAAGTGTTTTAAATGTAATACAGGCCTTATGAAGAGTGGCAAAGTTAGCTTTTACAAACGCACTTTCCTCGTCGGAATCAAGATTAAAGTAAAATCTGGATATATGATTTTGACTTTGTTAGGTAGGGTCGTACCTTGGACCTTGTAAAAGTTTGGAAAAGACTCATCAGTAAATCCAGTCTGTGCAAGTAATTCATAGAATCGTGGAATCATAGAATCACCAGGTTGAAAAAGACATCTTAGATTATTGACTCCAACCATTCCTGTCTACCACTTAACCACGTCCCTAAGCACCTCATCTATCTGTCTTTCAAATACCTCCAGGGATGGTGACTCCACCATCTCCCTGGGCAGCGTGTTCCAGTGCCTGATGACCCTTTCTGTTAAAAATCTCTTTCTGACATCCAGACTGAACCTCTCCTGGCACAGCTTGAGGCCATTTCCGCTTGTCATGTCCCCTGACACTTTGGAGAAGAGGCCAGCACCCTCCTCCCCAAAACCTCCTTTCAGGTAGTTGTAGAGAGCAATAAGGTCTCCCCTCAGCTTCCTCTTCTCAAGGCTAAACAACCCCAGCTCTCAGCTGCTCCTCATAAGCCTTGTTCTCCTGCCCCTTCACCAGCTTCATTGCTCTTCTCTGGACACACTCCAGAGCCTCAACATCCTTCTTGTATCGAGGGGTCCAGAACTGAACACAGTATTCGAGTAATTGTCATTCTCAAAATGATTTCTCTTTTCCAGCTTGACATTCAGCAATAGAAGTGAATGAAAATATTAACAAATGACTCCAGAAAGCAAACAAACCCACTGGAATTAAGAATGTTTTCCCCACTTAATTTAAAGGCCGTATTCACCTTAGCCGATACTACTTTAACTGCAGTACTAATAAACACACCAAGAGAATTGGTAGAGAACTTTATATAAGTTTCTTTCAACTTTTTCCCATTCCCCCAAACAGACGAAGTTTATTGAAGTCCCAGGCAAATGGTGGGGCCTGTTTCTTTTTTCAAGACAGCTTTGTTTGAAGACCAATGCTCACATTAGTTAAGCAGACCTATCTGAAAAGAGTTTTTATTTTTGTTAGGGGTCAAAAGGATGTTTTCTAGAAAACAGCTTGCTGCTTAAATGAACGCTTAATATAGTATTTTAACACAAAAACTTATAGTAGTTTGGAGCACACCTATCATTCACAAAAGCTTCACAAATAAAGTTTCCTCATGTTCAAGCTAGAATTTCTGCAGAGGTCTATAGGTAGGGAGAGCTGGAGCATACCCAAGCAGCAAATAACCCTGCGGTAAATAAGAGAATCAGTCCATGTTTGAGTGCCGGACTTTCGGATTTAGGTATGGGAGTGGAGCTTCAATTTCCTGCTTTGTGTGTTAACATCTTAACTGTGGGCTCTTTTGAGGGAGCTTTTCAGAACATCCAGTGTGGCATTACTATAAAAAGGACATATCAAATGTATCAGATGCTGAGCTAGGAATACCAATAATATGCTTACAGTATCATCAAGGAAGTCTGTTACCTATCATGCAGTAGAACATCTCTTTAATCATCCAAATTTCTAACTTCAAATCAGCATTGTGTAATCCATGAAACTACATCAGACTTTAATGGGGACTTTGTCATCACATGTTCAATAGTCCATTGAGTGAGTTTGGGAAATGGTATACTCAGCTGTACGCTGTGGTATACTCTCTAATGGTGAGTGATTCCTTTTAACAGTTCTTCTGTCTCTTGGATACTAATTAGTTTCAGTGTTTCTCTGAAATCCTAGGAGTGAGTCTGTAGAAATTAGGTATATTTTTTGTGAAAGTATTATTTTGTGCACATTTTACCATGCATATACCAGAATATGTGCAACTGGAAGTGTAGGAATCAAAACTTCTCTTATTTATCATTAAGGCACAATGAACAGCAATATGATGAAATGACACTTAGGGTAATAAATGTTTAATTAAATGCGTGTTAGTGAAGAATAAAATCAGTTGGTACAAATCCAATTCAGCCTCTGAAAAGAGTGGTTTGTGGCTGAAATCTGGGGCCTTTAACATCTTTCTAAGTAGTAGATACATTACAATTACATAAAAGCTATTAATTGATTGGTATTTTAGTATATCCTCTGATTGTAGGGTTCATTCTCAAAAGCCAGCAACTGGAAATAAAAATCCTGAAAGGGTTACAAAACCAGCTGTCAAATATAACTTACTTTCACACTGGCTGCTGGATGTAGAAGAAAGCAATACAAAACATTAGAAGTTGCAGAGGATTTTAAGTTATTATTGAAGACATAGCATGAACAAAACTAATTTGATTACAACCATTTAGCACAGGTTTAAGAAAGGAAACTCATGCTCAAAGAAATTTAAAGGTTTTCAAAGGTATTATTGTCATGAAGTTCTGAGTAACTTTGGGTGCTAGTAATAGGATATGGACTTTTTCACCTTTGGGCCATTATTTAAAATTGAGCCAAGTACAACAGCAGCCCAAAGTTTTCAGTATCTTATGGCTTAGTGACCTATGAGAGATAAGCTGAAGGTCTCCTTTGTATACCTATTGGATGCTAGCCCACATCAAAAAGGCACCATCCTAATTGGTACTGTTGTTGCCAATCTTAACAGCAATGAAGGGGCTACATGGGCATGCAGGCTGCACTCCCTTCTGAACTGTGGAGGTGATCTTTCTAGGTCAAGACTGAAATGTGCTGGGAAGCTTAAGTATAATACTTCTAGCAATAGCACCTTTGTTGTACCTGTACAGATATGTGGGGGAAAAAAAAAAAAAAGAAAACAGGAAAAGGAAAATGGGGGGGGGGAAGGGGGAAAGAAGAAAGAAAAAAGAGAAAAGACACAGTCCTATAAGCTTGTGCTTTGTTTGTTTTAGTCTATATGACTATTTTCCAAAAAGGATTTCACAGGGGATATAGTGAATATTATGGGTTTAAGAAAAATATTGTAGAATATAAAGCTTATCTAAATCTGAACATGAATCTGTGTCTTGGGGAGATTTATCATCAAGAAATAAAAGGCATAGATTATTTCACTGTATGCATGTACAGCATCACAGAGATATAATCTATATATACGTTAAGCATAAAATGTATTTTAAATTTATTGGAAAATATAAACTTTACAAGTACTTACTAGTACTATGTTAGCAATGAGAAGTTTTGTTTGTTTCAATTTATAAAGATACTCATTAAGGATAGTGTTCTGAGATGTCAGAGACTGAAAATACAATCTAAACCAGTGCTGCAAACAGTTTTGACTAAAGCCTAATGCCACTGGAACAGGCTGCCCAGGGAGGTGGTTGATTCACCTTCCCTGGAGGTGTTTAAGGCATGAGTGGACGAGGTGCTAAGGGGCATGGTTTAGTGTTTGATAGGAATGGCTGGACTCGACGATCCGGTGGGTCTCTTCCAACCTGGTTATTCTATGATTCTGTGAAATATTGCCGCTTTGAGTACAGCTTACTTTTTGTTGTTGTTTAATTACTCATTCACCAACTCAGCTCATTATTCTTTTTTCACAGCTTTGTCAGATTATTTTTAAGTCCAGAAGTAAGAGTTCTCTCTGAAAAGAAGTCGTTATTTCACAATTCTTCCCTCCAGACTCTTCGTGTCACACTTTCCAGGCTCTAACTACAAATTCTTCTATGATGTCTTGGAAGCCTCCTCCTTATTTCCACCCCAGGGATTATCCACAAACTAAATTTTATGAATCCCAAATGACTGTAAGTGCCTTCTGAGGTAGGCATCAACTCATGCATACCACTTGCCTGATACTGAACATTATCTGGCAACTGTTAACTCCTTAGCCATCATGTGGTATGGCAATTGCAAGCATATATATATTGCATATATGATCACAGTGAAAGAAAAGGTATATTGTGCATGCAGCAGCAATTCTCAAAAAAAGAAGTAGCTAGGATCGTTTGTGTACGTTAGAAATTACTTAATGCTGATAGTATGTCAAATGAGATAGATAATAAAACAGTTAATATAAACTTAAAACCAGAAAGCACTGAAAAACAAACTTGTGAAAAAAGGTCTTCCCATAGCTCTTCTTCTAAGTGTATGAATATTCTAGCTGGCAGGCTGCAAGTTTTAAAAAAAACTTTTAGCCTAAAGGATCATTTCTTAGATTCACAACTTTTAGATAAAGATATAAACATTCCCAATATAAAATGCAGCTTTAAAAAATGAACTATTATATTCTTTTTTAAAAAACTTTTACTCTCTCAAATAAAAAATGTCATTAGGCATATGAGGACAAAGGAAAATTCCAGTTTCAAATATCGCCTAGTAAGGAGGGCTTACAGCAAGAAATGGGGCTTCAACGGTCCAATGCAGAGATCCAGTTTGAGATTTCATTGTTAGTTTGTGTATAAGTTAACCTATACATACAAGGAATCGTTCAAAAAAATAAGTTAAATAGTTTCTCTTATTTCTGGGTTGTACATGCCTACTACTATGCTGTGCTAACTTTCTAATAAATGTTTTAGCCTTTAAAGTCTTAATTAAGAAATTATTTTATTACTAGAAACCCCCTTCAGCTGACCTTTTTATTTGAATTCAGTTCCACTGGTCCCATAATATAATAAATGGTCATAGTTCTGGGTTTAGAGGCATCTGAATACATTAAATCTCAGATGCAAGAGAAGTGCAAAATACCAACAGTGAAAAAAGGGAAACTTTGGGCTAAGTGTTGTCTCTAATTATATATGGGTGATAGACTACAACAGGATAAAACACTTGTATTGTTTAGGAGTTAAAAGTAGAGGGAACACAGTTTGACCAGGAAATGAAAAGTAAACAATGGATAGAAACAGAAATATTTCACTATAGTGATAATAAACACATGGAATAATTTGCCAGCAGGGTCAAAATGACAAATGTTGTCAATCAGATAAGAGAACAAGACAATTTCCGAAGAGGAAAGAAAATGGAGAAACAAGTGACTTTTAACTCTCATTTTTAGTTTCAACTTAAAGAACTCCTTGTTTTCTATATAGTATTACTCTGTAGATCACTGATCATATCTTGCCAAAATACACATCAACAAAATGGTGAAGCTGATTTTCTTTTTTTATAGAGTAGTTTTCAAATATATCATATGCAATAGGGAGAATTATAGAAATTTATTATAAATTATCAGAGTTTTTTTAAGATTATTTTTCCCCCCATTCTTTTTCAGGATAAAAGGCCAACAATTTGATTCATTCTTAAAATAAAACAATCAAAATATCCACTTTAATGAATGCATTTTTTTTAAAAAAAATTACTCCTGTTGATTTTATTAATGCATACATGTGCAACAAATGGAAATATCAAAATCTGTTTCTACCTTTTAAACTACTCATTCCAACCCTTCAAAGTAAATACATTTTCAAATTTTCAAAATTTTGAGAATCTTAAACAATTACTTTAATAAAAAGTCCAATTCTTGATAGAAAAATATCAATTATTTTATCCAACTCAATATAGCTAATTTTGACTCAATAATAAGACTCAATATTTGACTAAATGATCTTTCTTTACCTTCAAAAGAATAACACCAGGAATGACCTTATCTGCCTCTTTCGTTGCTTTATACCTGCATCCATGCCAACCATTCTTCACTTTATATGCATAAAAATGGAAATGTCCAAGGGCTCCTAGAAGCATCTTATAATAATATGCATTTATGCATAATAATATATGTTATCAGCACATGCACGCACTAGCAGCGTATGCTATCCTCAATGATGGTATAAAAATATTTATTAATTCTTTTTTTTTAATTTGCCAATTTAGGGGTGAAGGGGGTGCATCATGCTTCTTTATCCCTTTATCATGATCAATAAGCCATTTTTAAGTGTGTTTGTAGTTCACAAATAATTTGCATGTAGAACAGACTAGTCTATTATTTTCCTTCTATTTATCCATTAATCAGTAGCAATAGGCATATACCAATGCAAGTAAGTAAATAAATGTGTAGATGGATACATATAATGCATAAAATAAGTTTTTAACTGTTTAAATGGATCACAGTATATTAATTCTAGTGCATCAGTTATCCACAGGATTAGTCTCATCAACAAAATATTAAGCAATGATCTATGGAGAGTTGACTGGCTATAGTTGCCATTTTTCATTGCATTGCTTAGGAACGCCTCAGGTGTTTCTAAGAAGAGATACGTATACATTAAATAATTTTGTAATTATACTTTCTCTGTAAAAAAAATCTCACTGGTGCCACAGACAACTGTTGGAGAAGAGTAGGATGCAAGACATATATTTGGTGCTAAAATATAAACCACATGATGTTAAAAGTCTTTGCCTTTTGTAATTTCTTCTTTTTCTGCTGCCCCAACATTTTCACCTTTCTGGTATGAGATTCTGCTAATCAAAAGGGTTTTTGCAACTTTCTTACACACATCTTACTGTAATATCTTATGCTTCATTCACCTTGCAATGCAATTGTACCTGTTTTATGTGTTGCGCTCTTTTATGATTTGTTGGTGAAAGGAGCAATTCCAAACGTTTGTATTGCATGCAGTGAGTCCAGCAGCTCAGCCTCCTGGTTCTCAAATGCATATAGAAAAATATTTATTTGGTGGAATCTAATCTACTTCCTGAAAACTTCCAGGCAATCAGATACAGTGGGATCCTGTGGCAGAATACTGTAGAATTTATAATAAGCAGTAATCGTGTTTGACAGAGAAACCGATTCCTTGAACTAACAGATCTTTTCCATCTCTAGCCTGTGTAAACCTCTGATATTCAATCATGCTGCAGCCAAGCCATTTCAGCATGGTATTAATTGCTCTTTCATGCTTTCTGTCTCTGCATATGTAATGTGCTGTTTTGTATAAAAGTAGAGCATCCCTCATTTCAATGATTTTACCCAAAATTATGTAATGCTTAGTAATCTGAGGTTCTGTTCTCCCATAAGTTGTTGTGTTCAGTATTGCATGTCATAATAATCTTAATACATCAATTTTTGACATTTCTTTCTCTTTTATCTTGCTGATGTATGTTATACACATGCACCTGTAAGTGAGGAAGGATAAAATACAAAAGCCTATAAAAAATAATAATTACTGTATTTTGAAATGTTACAGTAGACTTGAAAAAGGTAATGATTTATCTAGTACTAGCCCAAAGCATATAAAAGCAAATGTTAAATATCCCTCTGACATTAAAATTGACGTGGTGGTAAATGAAAGAATTTCCTTGTTATTTGTTTATATTTGGCTACACTGTTAATTGAGTGTGTGCTTAAAAAGAAACAAAAAATGTTTAGTAGTGATTACTTTTTTTCCCCCATTTACCTTACACACCAGCAATAAAAATGAACTTTTCCCAGCAAAAATAAATTCTTATCACCCAGATGATATGCAAGAAAATATTCTGCATTGTGGGCAAACTCTTATCTGTGGCATGCAGAAACATGCAAAATATCAAAATAGAAATGCATCAACATAAATGTCAGTGAGGAGAAGGGAAGCAAGGCCTGCCACTTAGATTAAGAGATCACCTGATAGAACTCCTTTCTGTGCGTGAAGAACAAATATATAACTCTGGCAACCAGGCAGAGTTGCTGTTTTCTCAAGTCACAATTATTAATAGCTTTATAATCTTTGGTACACCTCACTTGAGTTACTTACAGCACATAAGACTGAAGGTCAGATTTCTTTGTTTATATTTATTCTGTATATCAAGTATGTTAAACCTCTTTCCTCTTAGACGGGAAATTAGTTTTCTACAACCGTGTATGACTCTCTTGTTAGCCTTTTCTTGAGTATTATATGAGTGGTTTTAAGCACTAGACTCCAGAACTGGTCAGATCTTTTTGTGTGTCTTTTTGTTATGTTGAAATAACTTGGTGTATGCAAATGATAGATGTCTCCTGTCAGAGCAGCTCTATGTAAACTTAAAAAAATATGAAATACCACTATATTATTTAAGCTGTTATTCTATTATCTCATATTTAATACACTTTCCCAGACATTCCATTGTGAATGCTGATCAATAGCATACAAATTGGTAAGTGTAAGTGAAATGGCACCATCAGAAACTCATTGTCTAGTCCAGTGCCACAGGGACTTAGATGAAACACAGTCCAAGTATCTTTGTATCTAGCTGTTACACACCACTGACTATTTTATCTATCTTGCCATTTTGTTTAGTTCTAAATAGTACTGTTTCCAATAAAAGGGTTTCCTGAAAACCTAATAAACCATTTTGTCCTTACTGCATTTTTTTAATTTTATTTCCCACTCCACCTCACTCCTTCCCCTGAAATCATGTCAGTAAATAATAGAGTGGATCAAAACCCACTGGTGGCTGAGGTTTTCAAATGTGGGACAAGTGCCAGTTACTAACTACCCACACTATGAGGATCTTGGCTTATGAAAGTATGTTCAGTTTCTGGCAAGGAGAGGAACAGATCATACATGATTTAATTTTCCCTCTCAGTAGCCATCACACTCAATCGTTTTTTTAAGATCCCTTCAGAAGAGATATAAAACCAGATTTTCACTCTCCTCATTCAAAATATAAGCAGATTGAAGTCAGACCCTATGACGTTTGGGTACCCCACACCGAGTACTCTAACAGTGTTTTTCCTGCTCTTCACTTAATAAATCTCTGCAGTAAGCCTGTAAAGAAATGTCCTTAAGAACATGCAGACAATTATCATAAGTATAACTAAAAGCACTACATTCCTATTAAAAGGTTCTGGGTAATCTAGTGTTGAAATTGTACTGCACAGAATATATATTTGAATATATAATTTCATGGACCGCTATGTCTCCCTCCTTTGACTTTCACAGCCCCATCAGATTACTTCCTCATCCATAATTTCTGAAATTTGTTTGGCAGCATATAATGGCTTGAGGAAGAAAGCATGTTGCTTTTTGTGTCCTTTCAGGCTATTAATCATTAGTAACCTTGTATTCAGAGTTAGTTCATTAAATATGTACGCCTTTTGGTAATCTGATGCCTAATGTATATTACAAACATGGTGCACTAACAGCAATTATATTGTTTTTAATGGGTTTTGTAATTGTAGTAGCATGTTGCAGAAGCTTATGAAGTCTGAAGTTCTAAAAATATCAGTAAAACATATTCTGGTAAGTGATAGCTTAGTAATAAACACATGGAGAAAGGTATTAATTTGGAGCATGATAGGATAAACTACGTAGGGAACAGAATTATTAAGATTATTCTTTATTTCAGTCTGGTGAAGAACAAAAAAATGAGGGGGAAATGCATATCACAAACATTGAATGTTATCAGAGCCCTATAATGTCATTGTTTAGTTCACATATCCTCACTGCTCTAAACCTAGCCTACTTAAAACTTGCTGAAGCTTTGTTGGTTTGTTTGGTTTTTGTTTTTTTTTTACCCCAGTGCAAATGATCATTTTAAGAGTGAGATAATAAAGGACTAGCAGAATATTCTTGGTGAAGGTCTGAGCACATTTTCCACTTTCTGCAAATGAAACACATCATGAGTATTTACCAAAACCGTTTGAAAAAGAGGAAAACTAATATCTCAAGTGCCTTTAATATATTTGCCTTAAGCTTGTAAGACCATGATAATAAGGGCAATGCTACATTACTAACTTAAAAGAATAGAAAGCCAAAACCAACTATAGACCTTTATATATGGGAGATTTTTCCTCTGCATAAGTGAATGTTCGTAGAATGTGATAAGCTCTCAGCAAATCTTTGACGTGCTTAACAACTGATTATAAAGCTTATCTTGATTATAGCTGGCAGTAGCAAGCTATGTTGTTTAGATGAATAATGAAGCTTTATATTGATTGAAACCTAATTGAAGAATATTTATTTCAAAAAGTAGGGATAAGTAAAAATATAAATATAGTTACTGATGAGGTTCTGAAATATCACTGGCACAGAGCAAGGTTCATGAAATTTCAGTACTGAGTCCAGAATTTCTGACTCATTACAGGCAGTAAGGGATCACTCTGACTGAGATTCCAAAAGTTATTCTAGCACCTGACATCTTACATTTCTATGGTGCAAGAAAATCTTTAAGGTTCTTGCTAGGCTATGTTAATAGAAAGCTGCTCGCTACACATGAGGGAACACAGAGGAACAAGGACAGGTGGGGACCCAAAATAGTATCCTGCACCAGCTGATCACACGCTCACCACTGGAGAGCCATCAGTCCATTAAAAGCTCTTCCATGTACACAGGACAGCCATCAGCCTATCAAAGGCTCCACACAAAGGAGTACAGAGGCATGACAGCAGGAGGGGAACTCAGTAATCCAACCAGAGACACAAGCTGTGTGGTGGTCCGTACCAGCAACTAGAGGAGGTGCAGCCTTGGCAGCTCATATGTCCAAATGCCAGCAACTGGGGAGATAGGGTGTCTAAGGCGAGCTATTGGAGGGATCTGCACTGTAAATATTTTTCTATTTCTATTAATAGACCTTCACATAATCAGCTACAGAGTAACAGGATGAGGCCATTTGTGCTGTATTTTTCTGCCTGTGTTTATCTGCATGGTTGGCTGTAGCATACGCGGACTATACAAGTTTGTTTGCAGTGTCCCTATCATGGCAAACTTCTCAACTTCACTACTGGCTGAACCTGTGGACATGGACCTACTGCAGACTTGCCTCTCAGGCTGATGTATTCAGCCGCTCCCTAAGACATCTTGAGACCTCAAACGTTTTCTCTGAAGAATATCTAATTTATAGGACAGGCTTGTTCCCTTCAGCTTTCAAATGGTCATCAGTTCCTCATCCCACTGCTGTTAAATTATTTGATAGTTCTAAGTATGTATTCTGATGAAAATATTTTGTATAATTTGAAAATATCAAGTGATTTTTTTACAAAATATATAAATATTTATATCAACATTTACTAAGAGCTGCTCTTATCCATCAAGAAAGACTCAGTGGAGTTAGAGAAGGTACAGAGAAGGGTAACTTAAACAAATAAGGGAACAGAACAGCTACATTTTAAGGAGAATTTTAAAGGACTAGGACTCTAATTTGAAAAGGAGAAGGCTGAGAAGATGTATTAGTGAGATTTATTAAAAAACAGGAAGGTAGTGGGTAAGATGAACAAAGAGCTGTTGTTTCCCAAATTACACAGTGCTGTAAATGGGGAGCTGTCATTGAAGCAAGTACAAGATAAACAAGTGAAAAAAGTACTTAAAATACTAGCAATAAATTTCTGGAATTCAGTGCTATAGTAGCTTGTGGGTGAAGCAAGTTTCAAAGTGGATTAGAAGAATTCATAGACTGTAAGTCTATAGACAGATAGTAAAGTGAATTCATATGAATTATACCTCCTAACATCTCTAATTTAATGACTGTGGATAATAGAGCTTGCAAGGGAAATGGACTGCAGTAGCCAGGCTTGTATACTATTTTAATATGGTATGTCCCACTGATATTATTGAAAGCAGGACTAAGTGGATTGTTGCTCCAACTCCAGGAACACTTCTTATTTTTAAGAACTTCCATCAGGTTCAAGAGTCAATTTCTTAAGTGCAACACAGGTGTATTCTATAAATTTGTGATTAAAGGTCCTCATTCTGCAGTTTTCCACATGAACATGTACTTTTGCATGCACAGTTTATCTGATTTCCACTGGCACACCAGTTATAGTAAAAACAATAACAGCTTTATGGCCGGAGACTCTTTAAAGCTCCAGAAAGATAAAATGATAATTAAAGAAAGAAGTTCCAAAAAGGAATCATAGTGACAGCTGATTAGCAACATGAATAAAATATCAGAACAGGAAATATTTTTTAGAACCACAATCTTAAAATATAACATTAAAAGCATTTTAGGCACTTGATGGGAAGTAGCCAGGTACAGTCAATAGATATTGTATTTTTAGAAGATTCTTTAGAGCCAGTCAGTAGAATCTTTTGGTTCAGTCTCATTGTTTAAAGAAAGCTCTGCTGTTAGGTTAAATGGTTTGAGAGAAGGCTGTTTTCTTGGAGTACACAATAAAACACTTAGCAGTTCACCATTTCTATTGTCTAGTACAACCTCTTCAGACAAGTAAGAACTTAAAGTAAATGTAATATTGCTAACAGATAATCTAAAAGATTGATCTTCCTTGATCCTGGACAAAATCATGGCTTTGTTTAGAGAGAAAGGCCTCCATCATTTTAAAAAATTTATTAATTTTGCAAAGACAATGTTAAGAGCTTATGTGGGAAAAAAATTCTTTTCCTTCACAGTTTGGCTTTGCTCATTCCAGAATTTATTGCCTTTCTATTTGAGAAGAGGATTGAGTAAAATGTTCAGTTAGCCAGTAATAAGTAAGCTATTTTCAGTCCAGGTAGGAATTAAAGTAATAAATGTATCTGCTATCCACCTATAAAAATACCATCAGAAAGACAAGTTATGTTATTGTATACCTGATGATCCAGTGCAGATGACTCCTCTTTTGTCTGAACATTACCCTCATGCAACCCATTTCTCTACAAAGCTCTTCTTTAAGATAAATAACAACCAGTGAGATAGCTTTAAAATAAATGCAAGGTTAACATCTCTAAACATAATAAATTTAAAACAAACAAACAAACAAACAAACAAAACAGTTGTATGCTGTGAGGCATTGGTATGCAAGGCATAATTGTCTTAACTTTCATCATGGGCAACCCTTTAAGTATCTACCATATGGTGTATCTGATACTACCTCAGGAATATTTAAAGCAAAATCTTTGGAATTGTCTCCTGATATGGAATGCCTCTTCTTGGGTGTAAGGCGAGATCTGGAACTGTAATGGATACTTTTAATCAGTGCTGATTACCAATTGTTCCAATATTTGGAAACTCTAAAATATATCATGTACATCATTTAAGTTGAATACTCTAGAAATTCTAACCTGAGAGGAGTCTGAAAAACTTGTGCATCAACTGCCTGCTGTATAGGCAGAATCTAAATTAAATATTTAAATCTATTGTTCTGGTTTGCAGGTGCAAAAATGGTGTGTAAAATCAGTAACTGTCTCAAAAATCACTCCCAGAAAAATAGCTGCCCAGTTTAAATAATCAGAACTAATAACTTTGTTGCATCTGTAACTTCTGTGAATTCGGTGATTGCTTCAAAGATGTTTTGAATGCATCTATTTCTATGCAAATTCAGTGTGAATGTCTGTTTATATGCAAATAAAACAGAATATGAAAATGGATTTTTTTAAAAGATGATTCACTTTTTAAATATAACCATTAAAATATACTGTAATATCTTTGTTCTTTTGATGTAATTGCTATAATTTCTTTCAAAATTTCCTTCAATCTTCTATTGGATGCTGAGTGTATCTTAGATAATAAAATCAGTTAACATAAAGTTAAGGATAGCATCAGAAGCTTGCAAGCAAAGTCTTTGCAAAAACATCAAATAATTAAAATATAAGGGTAAGAACTTCAGAGTTAAAAGCAAAATTAACACTTAATAGCAAGAAAATATGGTAGTTAAGATTCCCAAACCCTTTTTTTCCTCAGACATCACATGCATATTCCTCTTTCTTCCTGTCTTCAACTCAAGTTATTCTGAGCTCTAGTTTTCCTGAAAGGACCTTAAAGAGCCTAAAACTCATGCATTGAATGTTCACTTTTATAGATCAATGCTAAGCATATGTCCCACAAGCTATAGTCATGGGATGGTTTTCATGCCTAAATACTGGGTCTGTATTCTGCAAATGGAGCCAGCATTTTACATAAGAATAACCTGTTATGGGCAAAGATCACTGGAAACTCGGGTAGTCCTCAGGCTAGGTGGTGAAGTCCTGTTTATCTTCAGGCTAATATTTCTTCACATGAACTGGAGCAACATGGCTATGTGAAACCTATGCTTAACTACTTAGATGGGCTGGAGAGCAGTTCCCCTGCAGAGGAACTTTTTATCCTCCAAAACAAACCCTGCCAAGCAGGATGACTCTGTAAAAAACAAATAAGACTAGAACGATGCAATTGGCTTTACTTCAGTCATATAAAAGGAAGTCTGCTATCCTTAGACATCTATACCCAGTGAATCACCTCCAGAGATTAAATATTCCTATGGTTCTTAAAAAATCTATGACCAGTGGGCTGTAACAGTGAATTTCTGCTTAAAAGGGCTCCAGCTCAGACCAAGGTCTTTTACAGTAAAATTCTAAATGCAGCCAAGGATGGAGTGCTTGGTTACATTTGCAGTGGAAACTGTTATCATAATGTCTGACTGGAGTTTCCTTGTGTCCATTACCTTTCCTCCCAGAAGAACGCACCTCCAAGAGAGCCTGGCTTAACCTTCCCATTAGGTAGTTAAAGACAGTAGAAAGGTGCCCACTTCTCTCAGCCTGCGACAGGTGAACAAACTCAGCTTCATTATTCTTTACTCATACATCATGTACTCCAGGCTCCACTAGTCACCTTGATGGCCCTCCACTGGACTCCAGTATCCCCATGTCTCTGTTATACCACAGGGTCCCAAAATAGGCATAATAGCACTCCAGAAGTTATCTCACAAATACTGAACAGGGGGAATGAATCAACTCACTCAACCAATGGGGAACAGATGCTGAAACAGCCATATGTCTGGTCTTCTTTGCAACAAAGCCACACTTTGCAGCAAGGCCCTGATCCTCACCTTGTCCATCAGGACCAAAAGGTCTTTTTTTCAGAATTGATTTCTAGTCATTCATCCTGGGGGTATCCACCCTAGATGCAGGACTTTGCATTTTCCTTAGCTGGACTTCATGAGGTTCCATTAGCCCATTTCTCCAGACTGCTGCTCTCACAATAGCAGTTCCACTCCTCCCCAGCCCATCATCTAGCTGGGGTTGTTTAGCCTGGAGAAGAGGAGGCTGAGGGGAGACCTCATTGCTCTCTATAACTACCTGAAAGGAGGTTGTAGAGAGGAGGGCGTTGGCCTCTTCTCCCAAGTGATGGGGGACAGGACAAGAGGGAATGGCCTCAAGCTCCGCCAGGGGAGGTTTAGGCTGGACATTAGGAAAAAATTTTTCACAGAAAGGGTCATTGGGCACTGGCAGAGGCTGCCCAGGGAGGTGGTTGATTCACCTTCCCTGGAGGTGTTTAAGGCACGGGTGGACGAGGTGCTAAGGGGCATGGTTTAGTGTTTGATAGGAATGGTTAGACTCGATGATCCGGTGGGTCTCTTCCAACCTGGCTATTCTATGATTCTATGATTCTATATCTATGGGAACTTAAACATAGTTGGTCTCGGTATGAGATACTGAAAGATACTTCTATTATCCACTGTATAATAGGACCTTTTACTGATTACCATGACAGTCTGCTTGCATAGCTTTATGAAATCCATTTATGCAGTCCATTTTTCACTACTGAAATGTGCTTTGAACTTAGGGCTCTCACTTCACTGAAAATTGCTATGCACATGTATGTTGCTGATACAAAACAGAACCTTAGATTAAACGTATCTTTGAACAGATGTAATAATATGTATATTTTCTTAAAACAGTTATCACAATGTTCTTGTTGGAGCATGACTAGTCTCTGAAGCACACTCATGGCCACTTTTGATATCCAACATATTATCTGTGTAAACTAGCACCTTGCTTTTTGAGGTAGGATCTTTCATAAAACATATATACAGGCTTTAGCCTAATGGTATATAGATTGTCTTTCACATCTTCAGGCAAAAAGAATATGTCCACATGTAGATTTTGGATTGTACTGACTTAATATGGCTAACAACACTACCAATTGATCTCTTTTCTACAAACTGAACAATCTCCAGGTTAAGTATGAATAGGTTTTGATTATAACATTGAAATATGTTAAAATTTCAATGAAATAGATTAACTTTTTAGATGAAAAAAGAAAAAGGAAAGCAGCTTCACAGCTCCTTTTTAAACAGAAAATAATGAATTTCAGAAAATTTCAACCTCGGATTCCTTATTAGACTGGCATTATGACTTCTCCAATAACTTAGTCACTAACTACCTATCTAATAATTTATCAGCAGGAACTAATGAGCTCCCATATAGTATATGATTTCATCTAGGCTAGAAAAACATACATTAAATTTAAAGTCTTCCACATGGTCTTATTCAAAGCACGAAAGAAAACTTAAATATGGAGCTTCTATAGCATGAAATCTCAGTAAATAAACAACTCATTTTAAATACTTTACTGATTATCATAAAGCAGACTGAGAAACATTAAAATTACCTCTTTTTTCCAATATTCCATTTACTTTAATGCATTGTCTCAGGGTTACATTGATATAAAGGTGTTTGAAAATGGTGCCTGTAATCTACATTTTTGATCTGTTTAAAGAGCTGCTGGCTTCAGCAGAACATTAATGCAAATTTAGTGTACCTGCTGGTATGATTAGCTGAATCAAATGATGGCATTTAAGTAACACCTAAATAATCTTAATTAGGATCTTCAGCTCATCTTAGCACTTAGAACTCTACAGATGGATAGTCTTAATTATCAGCCTTTTGATTAGGATAACAGCTCTAATCAAGATGATGTGGTTCTGATAGACAGCGTATCAGTAAATTAATGACTGTTGTTAAGAGGAAAACATAAGTGAAAAACAAGAGCTGTCTGCTATCTGGAACATGGTAAAAGAATAAAGTCTACAGCATGTGAAGAAATAAATGTTTTGTGGGAAGAACATAAGTATTCACATTTGGTATGTGTGGAATTAAGCCAATAATGACGCCTACTCCCAGTTCTACTCCCCACACTAAATGCGGCTATGCATTCTCTCTTGCACAGTCACAAATCATGAGTAATGCAAATTAGTTTATAAACATTCCTTTTTGACACCTTGTGATTTTATGAAAGTCCAATGGACACAGGGCATTTGGTTCAATGCCAGGGAAAATGTTCCATATGAAAGTAAATGTAACAAATGGCTTGTTAATGGGTGCTGTTCATTTGAAATGGAGGCTATAAATTTGAAAATATTACTACATCACAAGAAACATAAAACCATATATGAAAGTGCAACATTTACTTACAGTCAAGTTACATGATGAAACTTCCATTTCTGAGGTATTTGCTCATTCACTGCTGTAAAATTAATATAAATGTTGGACTAATTAGGATACCATGGTATAATATGGCAGAGTGTTTGTTATCCAATACTCAGATACTGAAATTATGAGTTAAGTGTTTCCAAAAAAAAGGCAACCATATATTTTATTTATTTATCTGTAATTGTTTTTAGAATTATTTGTATTAGTAAATGAAGGGCATTGAAATATCATCGTTTTGCCCAGTCCAGATCATTATACAAAATCACTTCTCACTTCCTGATGAGAGTGAGACCTATGGGAAAGAAATGTTTTCAACTGCAAATTAGTACTTTGGTCTTACTTTCTGATGATCTCCAGTTTCCTTACTGAAATATAAATAAACTTCATCACTATAGTTCAGGGAAAGACAAAAACAGAACAAAACAAAGCATAATCAACTTGAAACCACACAGAAACAACAGAACTCAAAGCGAAAGAGCATAATGAAGTTGGAAATTAGTATCGGGAGCCGAAAGGCAGGTGTGTTTTTTAGGGAAATTAATAAGCAGGACAAGAAAACTAAGTGACTCTTTAAATGATAAGTTCTATAACAGTAGCTTATGTAGACCAGCTTATCAATGTATTCTTTGAATATTCAAAGAATTTGATGAGAGCAAAAGTTTAATATTTTGCATTTTGATATTTTATTTTCAGGGAACACTGGCAAATTCATGCTACATCAATCAAGGCTTAGCATTTAAACCAAATGCTGTAAAGACTGAACTTTCTTCTGTAATCAAACTAACCCTAACTGCCATGACAATTAATGAGTTTATCTGATTAGGACTACCTATATGATCAAATGACTTGAGAAATACTGGGTTTAGACACATGAAAATGGGAAGTTTTTAGGGGCAAGTGACAGTTATAAATACTTCTGAAACTTAACAAGTAAAGAATTTAAAAATACTGACACTGGCATCAGATGGCATTATTCCTAAAATAATCGTTAGAGGAAATACTACTGAAGACTCGGTATTTTCCTGATCACATGACTTGACAATCCATCAGGTCACACACTAGAAGACCTTCCCTTGAAAGTGGAGGAGAGCAATGCGACTAACTTAATGCTCAGAGAGTGTTAACAGTGAGAGTTTCCCAGCGATGTAAGAGTTGCACCTCAAGTTATCAAACACAAGATTGATTCATATAAAATACCATGTCAACAGATCCTATACAAGCAGTATTAATCCTATGAGTTGTATTCTGTTGAGATTTAAAAAAATAAGCTGGATATTATGTTTTAATTAATTTCATGCTGCTGTCCTGCCTCCCTCAAACCTTCTTCCCATCTAACCTTCAGACACTAAAGAGAAATGAATAAAAGGAAAGTCTGGGGATCAAATTCTTCAATGTGCTGTCAGATTGGACATGATCAAAGGCATATGCTGAAGTTCTAATACATGCAAGCACGAGACAGTTTGTAAAAAAAGTAAGAGGAACATGAATGATAAAAATTACATAACAAAATCAGACTTTCAGCCTCAGTATAAATAAGATTTCAGTACAAGCAAAGTATACTTACTGGTGCATAATTTATTAATTAATCTGTTGTCTGCCTGTCCTCCAATTTTAAGTGTGATATGTTGCCCCATTGTATATTTTCTCACAATTCTGATACAAATGTTTGCTTTAAGCATTTGCAAAAGGAAGGAATAACAGAGGAGACAAAAATAAAAGTTACAATAAATGATATTCTCTTTTTCTTATGTGTAGATTGTAAATATATCAGTGTATTATGTATAATTAAGACAGGTTTTAAAAGTATGTTGCATTCTGTACATGTCTCGAAATCCCTTGTAAATTGTGCATTTCACAATGATGCGATCCAGAATCAGACAATATGTAAAAGGTAATATGTTGATAATCTATCCTCTACCAGCCTAGTAAATCCTGTTTTTAGGAAGGTAATGTATGTTGAATAGAGTAAGCAGAAATATGTAATTAAATGAGCCATTAAATAGCATCTAAAATGTACTTATTTTATACATCATACAATCTAATTATTTTAATTAATTGATTTTTGATAAACATTTGCATAGTGCTTGCTGTAACGTCAGTTAAACGCCTATTTGTAAGTAAATAACCATTACCAATTTACATTTATGAAGTAGGACCCTGATACTGCAAGTGGAACCACACAGATTCTGGTACCACACTGTCCCCATTAGGACAACCTGGAAAACACAGAATAGCTCACTAAAGTCCAAAGGAAACAAAAAAAAGGTCTGGTACATTTTTTTTGTTTGGAGGGGTTTGTTTGTTCTCCCTTGTGTCCTACCAAATGCACAACTGCCTGCATGTTGCGTACAAACCCCTGGGAATGAAAGCTGAAAAACTGCAGTCTGGATCCATTTGGAGCACAAGCCATTTGCCTGCTGACACTTCTGTGTCTGCAGTGGTACACAGTAAGTGTGGCTGTGGTCCCAAATGTTGCTTACTGACTACAATGTGTGTTTACGCCCACATTTTAGTGATTACATTCATAACCAGTCCTGCAGGCCTTTGTTGACTCCTTAGAAAGCTACTTCGTGTTCACCTTTGGTGTTATTTTATTTATTTAAAGGAATTAAGTTTTTAGTGTGTTTCTAATGTAATCTTTAACTAACACTATTTTGCACCACTGAAAGATGTGAATGTAGGGATAGGGGAGAAGGAAGTAAAAGAGAAGAGGGCAGCAATATAACAAGACCCTGAATGATATTTGATACATAAATTGCTCATCATTTGCCATGATACTATTTAGTCTCTATCTAAGACTTTTCCTTTTAAAATTATATGCTTCCCTGTTGTAGGCTATGTCTATCGATGAATCATATCTAAATGAGAACAGGATTGCTGTCAGCACTGAGTAAAGTCTTAAAACCTACACTCCCAAAAAAGGCTAAAATTACCAACACTTTGGGAGACATTTTCTATTTTGTTCTTTTCTGTCATTTAGTTACGTTGCTGCTTACAAGTGTTGTTGCTGATACAAACTATCTGATTCAAGATGTTTATTTAGAAAGTTAAGCCCATGAAATGTTAATGCCACACAATCTAACAGGGATGAGGGAATTAACTGTTCTTAAAAGTTGTGGAAGGAATTTCTTGCTTGTATTTTCTCTAGAAGGCTATATTTTCATTCATTTGCTGTTCATGCTTTTAGCACAGAATTGGATAATTAACTATCAATTTAACGCAGAGGAAATAAAACTGAGCTTATCATGCAAAATGGGAAAATATTTTTTAAATATATCTGGAACATAGTAAAGGTGCTTGACTTCTTAGAATAGATATTTTATATAGACAATCTGTGCTGACATGCCTAAAATATAGGCTGAAAAAAAAATTAATAATTTTATTAAAAAATATTTTTTAATTTATTATTGGGATATTTCATAGAATCATAGAATGACTTCAGTTGGAAGAGACCTACAATGTTTATTAAGTCCAGCTCTTGACCCTGTACAAGACAACCCCAAATTTCACACCATGTGTCTGAACGCATTGTCCAAATGCTTAAGGGAGTTGCTCAAATGCTTAACAATGCTTGCTGTAATGTCAGTTAAATGCTTATTTCTGAGTAAATAACCATAACCAATTTACATTTATAAAGTAGAGTCCTGATACTGCAAGTGGAACCACACAGATGGATTCTGGTGCCACACTGCCTGCAGTAGGAAGCATGTGATAATGTCTCCGTGTAGAGAGAATTTACATTGTGACTTTAATATTTCAGAAGTTTAATTACGTACTTGGAGATCTAGTAGCTTTTGCTAGGTACTTTCAAATATGATACACTTAAAATATACTTCACTGGGTTTATTACATGTTTTAATCCCAGGATTGTAAGCATAAAAAATATATCTGAAGACATATAGAAAGATCATGATGGCTAAATCTCATCAGATTCTTCTGCTTACCTGAATCTTATGCTTTTTTTATTTTCCTGGAAGGAAGGGACAAATGCCTGAGGTACAGCAACAAGAAACATATTCAAGAGTTCAAATACACATCAGGCCTTTTCTTCAATGTCCAACAGTGAGAAAGGCTTGGAGTGGTACTCAACATGACACATTTACAATCACACATAGGCATCCAGCTTGATCCTCAGCCATTCTTCTCTTTCCTGTCTTGTCTTTCACGTCAAGTGAAAAAAAGAAAAATTCTCTCCTGTAACTTATTCAAATTCTTCCCACTCACTCTTGACTAAGACTGGCTGAGGCCAGACCTGAACTATGCACAGAAAATCACAAAACTTTATCTAAACTGAAAAGATGCTTCATTGCTATAGCTACATAATGTGCTATGTAATATGTTATGCTAATATTATGATGATAATAATAATAGTAGTAGTAGTAATAATAATAATAACAATGTTAAAATAATAGCCATGGGTATTACAATCAGTACCAATGTTAGTCATGCCACTGTGATGACCATTCTCTCTTTAGAAAACAATTGCAATTTACAGCTGTCCAGAAGCAATAATTGCATTTGGAATGGGGAGGGAGGAAAGAAAAAAAAAAACCACGCCTTTTATTTTCTTTGTATTGAAACCAAGTCCTTAATTATATTTTCTACACATACACATTATGAAAATAGAGTTGTGTGTATACATGTATACATATAATACATATGCACACACGCACAAACGCATTCCACTTACCTTTCTAAATATTAAATAAGATCCTGTACCCCAGTTTCAAAATAAACAAATAGTCACAAATGGTCAGATATATCCTTAACTTGTAATAATCATTAGTTTCCTTTTACTATCTGGTGTAACAGAAAACAACATTCAAATGCCTGGTTTGCACACGATGAACAAGTATTTGAATTTCATTTCTCTAGGCTGTTCCAAACTCTCTTCAAGTGAGCGAAATAGCCAAAAAGTATTCCCAAAACAATTTAACTGAGACACACATATTTTTTTTTCCTCTCAAACTATGTTTGATTTCAGTGAAGCAGCATTTTCAATTAAAAATCAACTAACCAAAAACCCCCTACACTCTTATAATTTCATAGGTTTTGCAATATGGAGATTTTTATACTTTTAAGAATTAAGCATCCATTAATAACATCTAATGAGTCAAACAGCTCATTGGAAACTAATTATGAAGTCAACTATTTCAATGTGGTTAGAAAAATGAGGATGGACGACCATTATTGAGTTTCATGGAATCATAGAATCATAGAATAGTTTGGATTGGAAGGGACCTTAAAGATCATCTAGTTCCAACCCCACTGCCACAGGCATGGACAAGCTCCACCTCAAAATTTAAAATTATTAAATAAAGAAAAACTTTTCTAGATCATAAATTAATATCTGTAGAAAAATGCTATACTAAAAAATATTTTTTCCTCTATGTTTTTAATTGAAATTTAAAATAAATATTGAACTTTTATAAGGTTTTGTTTAATTACTTACTTTAAGATCAATTATATTTAAGATTTCTCAGCTTTGTCTTGACCCTTGAGCTAGTTTTCAAAAATTTTAATTCATATGGACTAAGTCAGATGTTACTTAATGTATACTTAAATCTGGAAAATAAAGGGAATAAACCAACATCATTTACTTGCCAGAACTTTTAGATTCAAAGCTACATACTTGTTTAAAGTACTCAAGGGGTTTTTATTAATTTCAGGAAAACTGATTCTGAACTCCAGATATTGGGAAATTTATCTTGGGCAAACAAGGCTTGACACTAATTGGTTACAATGCCTAAGATAACAAACTGGGTAGACTTAGAGTGTCAATCGTCAACCAGTTGGTTGTATCAACAACTAAATGCTTGTTTAAGCAAGTTGTAGAGGGAAATCTTAGGACTGTTTGGATTTATTTTATTTCCTTGTCTTTTTTGAGTGGTGATAAGGGAAGGATGAAGGGAGGAGGGCACATATAGCAGGATATATTTGATGTAAAATAGCCTACCTTAGTAAAATAATAAAATGAAAGATTTCATACTGATATTGACTGAAAGTATGCAAATACCATCAGATATGATGGTACATGCTTAATAGCAAAGAAAGTAAATAGAGGAATTGCGCTAGGAGTGGGAAGAAAACAAGGATTATTACTTTCCTCTTTGCAGAGGTTTAAAGTCATAAGACCCACGACAGTAAATCAATCACCAGAAATAATAGAATCATAAAATAACTGAGGTTGAAAAGACCTGTAAGATCATCAAGTTCAACCATCAGCCCACTACCACCATGCCTTCCAAAGATGTGCCAGAGAGCCAAGTCTACACATTTTTTTAACATCTCCAAGGATGGTGACTCCCCTACTTCCTTTGGCAGATCGTTCCAATTTTTTACCTCTATTTCAGTAAAGAAATTTTTCACGCTGTCCAATCTAAACTTCCACTTGTGCAGCTTGAGTCCATTTATTCTCATCCTGTCACTTGTGATCTGGGAGAAGACATCAACACTCACCTCATCACAGCCTCCTTTTGGGTAGCTGTAGAGAGTGATACAGTCTCCCCTCAGCTTCCTTTTCTCCAGGCTAAACAATCCCAGCTCCCTCAGCGGTGACTCCTAAGACTTGTGCTCCAGCCCCTTCACCAGCTTTGTTGCCCTTCTTTGCACGCACATCAATACCTCAATGTTTTTCTTATAGTGAGGAGCTCAATATTGAACACAGTATTCAAGATGTGGCCTCACCAGTTCCAACTACGGGGACATGATCATTTCCCTAGTCCTGCTGGCCACATAATTTCTGATATAAGCCAGGATTCTGCTGGTTTCTCAGCCACCTGAACACACTGCTGGCTCATGTTCAGCAGGCTGACCAACAACCCCAGTTCCTTTTCTTCCAGGAAGTTTTCCAGCCCCTCTTCCCCAAGCCTGTAACATTGCATGAGGTTGTTGTGGCTGAAGTGAACGACCTGGCACTTGGCTTTGTTAAACCTCATACAATATACCTGGGCCCATCAATCCAACCTGTCCAGATCCTTCCAACCCTTGAGCAGATCAACACTCTTTCCCAAGTCAGTGTCATCTGCAAACTTACTGAGGGAGCACTCAATCCTTTCATCCAGATCATTGATAAAGATATTAAACAGAAGCAGCTCCAGCACTGAGGCCTGGGGAACACCACTTGTGATGAGTCACTGATTAGATTTAGCTGCATTCATTATAGCTCTTCAGGCTCGACCAACCAGCTAGTCTTTTACCCAGTTCTTGAAAATGCTTTCACTATGAGGTAACATAGCTGTTCAATAGAGCATCTACCTAGGAGGATGAAGAGTTGGGTTTTAACTTTCTTTTGCCAGAGACAGACTAAAATATGGGTCTGTCACTTTCTGATCACAAAGATAGTGGATAAAGACAAACCACAATCTCATCCTTTCCAATAATTCCTACAAACAGTAGTCAACAGTATATTTTTTTAGGAGAACTGTCTTGTTGATGTGTTCTTGACGTGCTGGCCTTGCCCCTTATGAGACTGTTCTTCAGAGGTTTATAGAGAAAGTTTCCTACTGCCATACGGCCATCTGGTTTAGATAAGAACTGTACACAAACTTGCGATGAAGTCCTCTCTCTTCCAGTATCTCTATTCCTTCCTCTCTCTCCTCTTTCCTGCTAAAGCCAGGTCAGATTCTGAGGGAAATCAGATTAATTAACAGCTAAGCCCTCTGTTTTTATTATGCAAAATAGGAAAATACCCTATTATACAGAATAAAAGAATATCATTCACATAGAATTGTTTTTACAGAAAAAAAAAATCAGTGATATCTTCATAATGCAATGAAAAGCCTACCCTTGTATGTAATGTATGGGTTTGAAATTGTATCATGAGTAGAAATGCCTCCTGTACATGTAGAAAGAAAAGTGACATCAGTAAATTCACAGTACTTAATGTCATGGGGTTTTGAATAAGTTTTAGTGGCTTGGCTGAGAATTTAAATCAGATCAGAGTACACAAGTTGATAAATCTTTTATGGATCTGCAATCTGCAAGAGCACCTGTGTAACTTGTAAATGTTTACAGAATCATACTAGGAGTACAACATAAGTGAGATATTTCCCTCTGCTTTTGTTGTATTTTAGCTACTGCTGGAAAACCATGGTGAAATAAATGCTTTTTAGTAAATGAACAACATTACAGACTCTGGTTTGAAATGTCTTGAAGCTGATTTTACCTTATCCAGTTAACAAACCTGGTTGACACCCGTGAAATCTGCTTCAACGGCTGAATTATTTATTCTTTGTGATTAAGATACCTACTTACATACTGGAGACACAATATTGAAGACAATAGTATGAACACACTTAAAACTATACAATTAGCATAAAAGTGAATATTTATGCACTGTTTAAAAATGACAAATGCCAATAGTAAATGTAGTTCTGGATAAAATAAAAAAAAACCAAACCCCCTCACGTTGATAAAGAGAGGCAGGGACAGAGCATTTGCGTGATTTTTAACTTCCCTCTTTCATTCTAATTTTATTGTGTGAACATATTTGTGTTCTTGAAGTTTAGAAAGCAGAGATATAAGCCAGGGCTAAATATAGTGTTTCATGGTGGTTTTATTTGTTGTTTGATTTTCTTATATTGTCCCAATAGGCCAGTCATAATTAGATAGAGAGCACTACATTAATTTTCTGTTGAAACAAGGAAAAAATTACCAATTCATTTTCTTGTACATTTTTTGTTTTCTGTTTTGAAAGCCAGATGCATCCCTAAAGATGGTCTGGAATGTCCATATTTTGGTATGGAAATTTCAAGTACATAGATTATATCTTCTGGAATCCGTTATTTTGTGATTTAAGTTTAGGGAAAAAATACTAATAGAAGAGGACAAAGAAATAAAAGATGTGAAACAACCTTTAGATGAAAGATTTTTTTAAAATTCTCCGTGATTAAAGCAAGGCAACAGGCAAATCTTATAGTATACAGAAAAATATGAGTTTTCTTTTGATATCAGGAAATTTCTTTTCTTATACTTAAAATGGCATAGTAATAATGAGATCCCTTTGAATACCAGGGCTGTGACAAAATTTATTATTTGCAGTAATAATTATTAGTTCAATGGAATATTTTAAGATAGCAGAGATATTTATTAATATAATCTGTGTAATTGTGTTCAAGCTTGTAACAGTTAATTGCATTGAAAATATATGAATACAAATATAAAGATCATTTTATCAAGTATGAGAAAATAAATATTTATAGATTTATTTTTACTTAACTTTTCTGTTCTTTCTCCACTCTGAAAAATATCACACCTGTTCACATGTTTAGAACTGCATGTGCAATTTGGAAGCTAACTCTTCTGGTAAAATTTCTGTTGCTATCACTCTCTCCAGAACCTGTTGTAGAATAAGAATATCTTAAAGTATTACTATATGAAATACCACCAATATTGCTATATCAATTGTTAAAAGAAATAAAATAATCTCATGAGTTTCTTTAAAATGCCTGTGGGAACAATGCAGTTCTCTAGACCCCTCCATCTTAGTTGGGTAAGAAAAAGGCAGCACTTCAAACTTCATTTTCCTCCTTACAGAAGGGTTGCTTTGTGTTTCAATTAAATATATGAACTTGCCCTGAAATCAGCTCTTTATCAGACTGCAAGTTTTATTCAGGAAAAGGTTGAGCAAATTAATGCAATTTATTTTGCCAGAATTATTCATGGTGCATGACAAATTCTGAAATCCTGTGTGCAATTTGTCGATATCTTCTTATGCCTACACCTGATTTAAATACACTTTTCTTGTTCAGCCTCTCTATATCAGCAGCCATCTACTAATTCAGATTGCAGCTATTCCATGTAGACATGGGTTTTATAAGAGACATACGCGTACACTATAATACAATCTATAATAATAATGCTTAGTATCTGTATTCTGTATTTGATTGCCTTGTCAAGTTAACTCCCCCAAACAAAGGATATTAAGTTTTCAATGGAAAGAAAATGGTTGGAGAAAGAAATTATAGTTCCCTATAGAGAAAGGAGGATCACTATTAAGGGTAATACAATTGCTTTAGAGACAAATAACTTAGCAGTTCTTTAATACTCCCTGATAAAAGTCTCTAACCTTTTCCTTGTACTGTATTACCCAGTCAGTCAGACTACTGCTACTTTGTACATGACGTGCATGAAGAATGCCTCAGTCAGGTACCCTTGTGAAAGCAGTGTGTAATCAAGATTTCTGCTGTCAATTTGGGTTGGCATTTTGAAAAGAAATCTTACAGGCTGTCTATCTGCCTTGTAGTTCTGGGTAGCTCCAACATCATATGTCATTATTAGCATATTCCAAATAGAACTATTATCTGGTAGTAATTTCATTTCTATCCAACCTAGAATTTGCAAAGAGGTTAGCTGGTATTAAGTGGTGTTGTCAGCTGCTCACTGGATGTCAGCATTAAGTTATGCAAAAATTAAACTTCTCTTTCAAAGAAGATATTTCCTCAAGTTCAGCCTGCAGGAGTGAAGCAAAGGAAGGTAAAAATTATACCTCCAATGATTAAAGACACTTTGCTTTCTGATAAGCCTGGTAAAATACCTGAAGGTAATACTGTGAAGAGAATAGATGACGTGGTGAAAATTGGTGTGTGAGGTGTTTAAACAATATTCAGTCTGCTGAGGGAGCTCCACAAGTTTAGCTTGTGACTTGATGCAATGCATCTGAATTTACCTAAGTTATGAAGCACTTATATACTTTTGCCAGGAGAATGTGTGTCAATGCTGGTAGCAACTTCAGTCAACACTGGAAGATCTTTAAGAGGCTTTCTTTTTGTGACCACTGGTCACAGAAATATGTCATGGTGTCTCCTTGACTGCAGACAGGATAAGGCCCTTTCTTGTTCTCCTTGATTAGTAGTTTTGATTTTCTGAAGGAATTTTTCCAACACTTAATAATCCTAGAACCAGTTTGGGAAACCTTACCACTGATATGCATGTCTTGTTATGCTACTTTTATTACTTTAATTTATCACACGGGGTATCCATGGAGTATCCTAGAGCTATATAGCCACAGAAGTTTAACAATCACTATGCACTCAGCTTGATCAGCTTGTGGAAAATTCCTTGGGAATGTACCCTTCCACTGCCTTTTGCACACAAATCCATAAACCTGCATTTATCTGCCAAAAAAAGCAGTCCACAAGTTTTAGGTATATTCCCATGTCTTATCCGCTAGAGTAAACCATCCATCATAGCTACTGCTGGCAGTTTAAGGAGGGATGTATGAGAGAGGAAGAATCTACTGCAGTACAAAAAAGTAAATGGGAGAGGCTGCTGCCAAAAAGAGTGGGTAGTATAGTAGGAGCATTAATCTAGTACCAAAATGTATTCTGAACAGGCCTGTGTAAATTACATAAATAATCATACATTTATTTGTGTGGTATCTTAACACAGTACAATTTTTAAGAAATTAATAATTTTACATTGTGTTTATAACCACTGTTTATGTTAGAAAACTAAGATAATTGTTTTCTTTTGACATGATTTGTAAAAAGGTACTTGAAGGTAGAGCGTTTCCAATCTATGATCTCAATTGTTTAAAATTAGTGTGTAAAATTTGAATCTGGTAGAAAATAAGTAATACAAATTATCTATCTTCAAAATACCCAATAAATCTTATTTACAATAATGTTATTTTACGTAGTGTTCATGACTTTATAGTTTATTATTACAGAAAAGGCCTCTGTATTTGAGTAACTGTGCTACATATCCATACCAGTGTTTTGCAGGTGCTGTACGGTTGTTACCTGTTGCCTATGAAATGTAAATTTTGGCTTAGCTTATCATCAAGGAAAAGCTGTAAAGAGAATATAAGTAAACTATCAGTGTTTTACTAAATTGCATAGCACCACATTTTGATTAGGCTGAACATTTGGAAAAAAATTTCACAGAAAGGGTCATTGGGCACTGGAACAGGCTGCCCATGGAGGTGATTGAGCCACCTTCCCTGGAGGTGTTTAAGGCACGGGTGGACAAGGCGCTGAGGGGCATGTTTAGTGTTTGATACGAATGGTTGGACTCGATGATCCGGTGGGTCTCTTCCAACCTGGAGATTTTATGATTCTATGATTCTATGAAATTATTATTAGCATGGTAAATTTGTTTCTGATAAGATAGGAAGCAATGTTTAATCAGAACTGTCAATTTTCTGTCACTTATTTAACTTGAAATAGAAATTAGATTCCTAGGACACTTTTATAATATGTAGTTATTTATTACTTATTTTATTTTCATGTTTTATTGATACAACTGTTTGCTATGGGCTACGTATACCCACCTTTCTAATTATCAAGTGTGTCCATAAAACAGCCTAGAGTTCAGTAATCTGATGCAATTTCACTGTATATCACAGAATGCTTAAGGCTGGAAAATGCTACAGATTGTCTAGTTCAGACATCCTGCTCAAGCAAGTGAAGCTACATATGTTTGCTCAGGACTAGGCCAAGACGGGTTTTGAACATCTCCAAGGAGAGAGACCACAAAATCTCACTGGGAACTCTGTTCTATGTTTTGGACACTTTCAAAATTAAAAAAAAAAAAATCAAAGAAAATGTTTGCTGATATTCAGAGAGATCCTCAGTTTGTGCCCATTGTCTCTTGTACAGTCAGTAAGCACCCCTGAGAAGAGCCTGGCTCTTCTCACAACTCCTTCTTTACTCCTCACAACTGGTATTTATACACATTAATAAGAACCACCCCCAAGCTATCTTTTCTCCAGGCTGAGGAGCCTCACCTCTCCCAGCCTTTCCTCGCATGTGAGGTGTTCCAGTACTTCAACCATCTTTGTTGACTCATGGTCAACCTGACAAAGCAGCAAATCTTACCAATTCTTAAAGCCTTCTTTGCCTTGGTTCCATTGGTAAGATTTGCTTAGCTGTCAGTGAACCTGCAGATGTCCTTCTTGTTGCCCTTCAAATCCTTTGTCAGATTCAGGTGCAGGTGAGCTTTGCTTTTCTAATGCCATCTCTGCATCCTTTGACAATGTCTCTAAATTCAATGGAAGTCAACTGCCCTGCGTCCATTTATTGTATACTTCCTTTTTGTGTCTAAGCTTAGTAAAGAGCTCCTTGTTCATCTGTTCAGGCTTCAGATGCTTTTGCATTTGCTTCAAACATGGATAACTCTTCAGCTTGAATGTCAAGCAGTTCTCCTGAACCCCTCTTCTCTCCAGAGCCATATGCCACGTGATTCCTCCAAGCAGATCCTGAACAGGCCGAAGTCTGCTTTTCTGAAGACCAGGGTTTCTATCTCTTTGCAGGATTCTGAACACGATTATCACAGGGTTACTGTAACCAAGGCTACCCATATATTTCATATCCCTGATCAGTTTTCCTTGCCTGTAAATATGAGGTCCAGAACCTACTAATCCTGATCTCATCCAGCTAGTACCTCATTCCTAGGCAAAGCTCTAGGCATTCTTGCAACTTCCCCTCTTCCAGTTTCTGTTTCTTTCCATACATTTTTTTTACATTCATTGAATATCCTGGTGATTACACTGTATACACTGAACTCTAAAACATATAAATTAAAAATTTTGCCCTTGTATAAATACATTTTCTTCTGATCTTATGCATAATGCAAACACCTTATATATACCAATTCAATTTGAAAATACCATATTGCCTACAGATCATGAGCAAATGAATTAAATTCATTGATTAAATTAATTACATTAATTAAAAATATGACTCATAGAAATCTCTGAATGAATTTTGAACTAAGATAATAGAATTCCTAATTCTTCTCAAAAAATGGCATTGTAGCTAAAATGCCTAGCTGTAAAAGTCTAAAACCAACAAAAAGATAATTACTAAGTAAAAGAAAAATCTTCCTGTCCTTATTGTCTTTCATCTTCCCAATTACTTCTCCTGAATGTAATAGTTGTTTCTAGGTATTGCTGAGTTTGTGTTTTATTTCTTTTTGGAGTTTTTTTCTTCCACGTACTTTCATTATTATCCAGGTGGAACAGTAGCATTCTCTTGATCTTTATGGTGTGTACTCTGTGATTTGCCTTAATTTTGGCTTGTTTTTCATATACTGTAGTTTTCTAAGAGCTGTAAGTTACCTTGCTGTTCTTCCTCCCCAGTTACAAACCATTTTAAATCTTGTGTAGCCACTGAAAATAATAAATGAAATATCTCCTATTCAGGCCTGGTAGCAGAAATGCATTTGAAGTAAGCCAACTTTTCCCCTGGTATAGCATAATTTGGGGGGGAAAGCAGGGCCAAGCTACATTGATTTATACCATCCCTACATCTTTCAAGTCTGAAGACATTTCTGGGTTCTCAGGCAGCCACTTTATATGGTTCCTATTTGGCATGTTACATTTTTCCTACTGAGATCATAATATATAGTAATACTTAGTAAAAGTTATATGTGTTACTCTAAAGATACATTATCCTTTCATCTCATGTGCCAAATACAGTGCTTAAACTGCTAAGAAATTATCTGGTACACAGAGCACAAGGTATAAAAATTTCAGGTAGAAACTTCTTTGACTCCTGGAAAACCTCATAACCTGGGAAGCATTCATCGTTAAACGTGCTTTGAAAATACCGAAAACATTTGTACCTCTCTATACACGTTTTTTAACGTCTAAAAGTTAAAAGCCCTGCTCCTAGCAGCGTTTCTTTACCTCAACTTCAAAATGTTATTTTTTTCTCAGAACTGATGGTATTGTGAATTATGCCCTTCTTTGTAGCACAGAAATATTGCACAAAAGGTTTTTTTTTTATCTGAGATAGTATAGATAACTGTTGATATATTTTTTTCTGAGCTACAGGAACCTGTAGCTCTAAATCTTTACTAAGTTTCACATTTCTTACCTAAGAAACTTTCTTTTAGACTAGGTCTATCTATACCATAGACAGAAATAGCAATACAGAGAAACTGTAGCTAAACCAAGAACTGATGACATTTTTTGAAAAAAAAACAAAACAAAAAAATTAAATTGAAGTTAACTTACTCTGCTTTTCACAACACTTCCTTTTTTTGGTAGGGAGTGGACCCGACTAAGCTGAATAATGTCTATTTGACTGCTTGCTGTATACAGTATTAAAATATCCTTTCTCTGCAATAAGAAATTTATAAGGAGGTGAAAAATACAAAAGTTCAGGGGAAAATCACAGCAGACACATACAGGTGACTGTTGGCAAAACCCACACCAAAACTGGTTTCCTTGCTTCTAAACTGCTCTTGCAATCATTGGATGACAAAGATTTTCATTACATATTGATTTCTTTCTCCATCTGTTGTGGTTTGAGCTAAATTAGAGTCAGTTTTGTGACTCTGTTGCTCTAAGTAACTTCATTCTCTGAAAGTTAACTGCATGTTTTTGAAACAGCCTTCCTCTCTAAATGTGATAACACAGAGCTTTGGTGTGCAAAAAGCCCAATGCTTGTACTTATTCCTATAGCAACCAAGGCCATCCTCATGCTCATGGAAAAAGGCCACACCTGCAGAGAGGGGCAAACATGACAGGTGATCCTAAACTGACCAACAGACTATTCCATCCCATACTTGGTATAAAATGAGAGACCACAAGGGTCTCAACCTTCGTCTGTGATCGCCAAATTCCAGGGAGGACCTCGTCTGTCGGTTGCTTCTAATATTGGATCCCTGTGTTCCTGAATCCAGTTCTTGAACTTAGCTCCCTCCTAGCCATGGACCCATTCCCTTGAGTCTGTTCTACAGTATTTGTGGTGATATATAGTCATCGAAGGATGGGGGTATGATGTCTTGTATTTGTATATATTTTATTACTTTCTAATTATTTTCTTCATTCTTATTTCATTAAAACTGTACTTTTAGTTTCTAACCTGCAAGTTCTTTTCCTCTCATTTTCCTTTCCCCTTTCCCTGGAGGTGAGGGGGAAGGCATTTTGGAGGCTTAGCTGCATGGTTTTAGCTGCCAAAGTTAACTGGATTGGGGCTAAACTGTGACACCATGAAACAAAATTATGTACTTAGTTTCTGAATTATCTCTTACAATGAAACTTCCTCTGTTAGTATAAAGTTACATTATCGCATTGTTGGAACTTAAGATGTTCTTCACTATAACTGAAGACAATGTGAACCACTGGCCTGTTTCAGAAGTATTTTGGTGTAGTCAGCATGATTCTTACTTGTTAAGTCCATTATTTTTAGGATAAGAAAGGTTTTTGAAGTGTAAAAAGAAAACTATGGATTTTATTACTCTAATTGAATTTATTGTGAATAATGGTAGGCATTTTGAATAAGTAATGCTATCTTGTGTCCTACAAACTACTTCTGGAAACTGAAATAATAAACTTCATAAGTTGTATATCAAAATAGTACAGTGCACCTTTGTGAGATATCCTCATTAGTTTCCACAATAACTTCTCTACAAACAAGGGGCTATTTGCCAAGGAGTCAATCAGGTAAGTCCATATGTTATTGATTCCTCTATTGCTCTTCATCATTTAAAAATAGTATCAAAACTGAAAAGCATAAAACCTTGCTTTTAATGTGCTTTGAATCCATTTCTTTTTTGTGTACTGTCTGTGGCAAACAGGTGTGCAAATTCTGCTTAGCTGAATTTTTAAGGTCTGTGTTTGGCCCTGTTGTGGGAATCTGATCTCATTATTTACTCCGAACTCAGTCTTTTTCTGGTTTTAAGTAACAAGCTTATGCATTTATGATGGGTTTCTACGCGGGAAATAATAGACAATTGAATAGGTATTAAATAAACAGAGAACTTACAAGACAGCTTGTCATAGATATTGATTTGGCAGAGACCAAGAGAGCAGTGATGGCCACGCAAACGACATACACATCTCTTCAAACTCCTGTGCTTTGTACTAAATCAAACCTACAGGGTACACTAGTGGGAAAAATTTAGGATTTAACACAAGTTCTTCTCCAGTATGAATGACAGGCCCATGTGCCTGCTGTCTCATACTCTGGATTTTACAAGCCATTGCATCTATGACACAGACTTTCCTAGAATCATATACGTAATTTGAACCTAGATGCCAAAAAAGAGTTTAGAAAACTCTGTAGACATACAATAGGAAGATACATTAGTCCTACATCACAGAAACACAGAAACATAGAATCACTAGGTTGGAAAAGGCTTCTTGGATCATTGAGTCCAATCATTCCTATCTGCCAACAAACCATGTCCCTGAGCAACTTGTCTACCCATCTTTTAAACATCTCCAGGGATGGTGACTCAACCGCCTCCCTGGGCAGCCTGTTCCAGTGCCCAATGACCCTTTCTGTGAAATTGTTTTCCTGTTATCCAGTCTGAATCTCCCCCAGCGCAGCTTGAGGCCATTCTCCCTTGTCCTATCACCTGTTACTTGGGAGAAGAGGTTAGCACCCGTGTCTTTACAACTTGCCTGGACACATGGACTGTTTCCTTCTAACCAGGCATCCTGCTTCTTAACCAAGACTCACAAAGACTTTGCAGATCAAGCAAGAATCTCTGAGAAACAGTGAAGTATATCGCTTCAGTTTTATAATGTTGCCTTTAAAACTAAAGACCTTAACAGGTCAAATGAACCGAAGTTTTCAGCTATGACATTCTTTGCCTTTTTTCACAACACTTTTTATCTGCAAGTGACATGCAGAGCTAAACATTCCAAACTTTCTAGACCACTGAAAATCAAGAAAATATGATGATCCTCTCACTTCATCATCTGGAAGAAGTTTTATTAGTTACAGTACTTTTTTTTTTTCTGTGCATTTTGGGGTTCTTGAGTTTGCTTTTTGGTTTTGTTTTAGATTTTTTTTTTAAAAAAAATAAGTTTAATTAATTAAATTAATTAATTACGTTTTTACTTAATTTTTATATTTGGCTAGATTGCAGACTTTTTGAGTTTTGAATTATGACAGGATCTATCGCTACCTTTTATGAAAACTTAAATATTGTTTTTGTTTCTATATGCTTAAAAAATGCAAAAAGTCTCAAAATAACTATGATAATTCTCCAAATAAATAATGCTATTTTAAATGTAGAAATATAAAATTTATTAGATCCTAGAACAAAAGTACAAATTAATCAAGTGTTAGAAGATCTGGAACTACAAAATTAATTTCTATTTATTTTCCATTGTGGAAGTTTTACACAATGCAAGTAGACATGTTAACCACTTTGCCTTATTTACATCTATTAGGGGATCTAAGGTTTGAAATTAGGATTCAGTTTTGAATATTTTGGTTATGTTCTGACAACATTTTCCAAAATCATAGGGAATTATGAGATTTAAAGAGAAACCTTATGTAAGAGCTACAAGGCAGGCTTCTAAATCATGTGTTTGCTGTAAAAATTTGGATCTTGCATCATTTTAAATAATATAGCTTTTTATCATAACCTGTAACAGAAGCAGTTCCTTCAAAAAAATATTTGATAAAAGCTTTCTAAAGAGTTGTTTCTGTTCTCATCATTTATTATGTAAGAGAATACCCTCATTGAACAAGAAAGCTCAAGGTTTAGAATGCATAGTTAGATATACATAGAAGCATACTTACATACACATGTGGAAATATATTTAAATGAATCGTAATTAATTGTTGAATTACTCATTCCAAATAAAGTCATTCTTATTAATGAGCCTAGTTATACCTTCTATAATTTGGGATGAAAGTGCAACAAAGTTGTTGAAAAATCATCACTAGCATCTTTTTTACACTCCTTCAAGGTTTTTATTGACGCAAAATTTTTAAAATGTAAATTGTTTAAAAGTTTTCTAGAATTGTGCTCTGTCTGCATGTGAATTTTGGATAATTTTAATTGTTTGCAAGTGTTCTCAGCTGAAAAGATATAAGAATTATTTTATATCTGTTGATCATTAAAGTTAAGTGGAAATGTCAATATGAAGAAGACTTGATTTGCAGCAGGACATGGTGTTCCCTCCAAAATGTCTTCTCAATTTCTTTTTCTAACATTATTAAATTACATGGAAATATTTGAAATGTAGTGTTACTAATAGTACTGAGACTTGACACTGAGTACTTGCAAAGGAGCAAAAAGAAACAGATTATTATCAATGTTACTCATCTTTTTGCGATGAAAGCAGAGAACTGTTTGCAACAGCTGAACAATGTGGTTAAGGACAAAGAAACATAGGAACAGGTGAGGAAAAAGTGAGCAAAAATTTAAAGGATTATATTTAATTTTGTTTCTGTTTGAGTACCTAGAACATTAGAAGAATTTTCCTGGATCATATAAATAGCCCTTCACCTGAGAACTATGTTTCTAAGAATGTTCAGCAACAATTCCTTAGTAAGTGATGGGGCAAATGTACAATCTAAATTTCCTTGGAAAATTCTTTCAGTTAGAAGAAAGCAGATGGAAATGAGTTAGAACTGGAGAATAACACTTCATTTCAGGATTTGAATTAATGCCTTTTGCCTCTGTTTCCTGAAAGCAAATGTCTGAGGGTTGACACCCCAGCATAAGAATTTAAGAGGTGTATTTCAGAGCTTGTACTTGTTTATACATGATGACAATTATACTACTGTATATTTTTGCTAACCATAGTTATCTTTTTATCAAGTCAGGTGATATAAGCAATTCTGTCTGACTTCCTTTGACCAGTCATAAATACTACAGGCAACATACTCTTTTGATAATAATATCAAATCTTTTAAGAATGTAAATTAATATTAGTTGAATGAATTTGCATAATGAATACATTTAAGAAAGTTGTGATCACTACACTGTAGCAAAAACTCCACCACATCCAAAATCTTGAATAAATTATTCATTTTTTTTTATCTCGCAATTATTCATTCATCTCTGAATGTAACAAGTAGCAAGCCTCATGTTCAGCAGTTTTATTTGTGCTAGAATACCAATGAAACTCTTCTTTCACTTCCATGCAGGGTTGTCCCTACAATTTCTTGTCAGGCTATTTATTTCTGCTTTGGTAATTTACTTATTTTGTGAATAATTTTTCTTTGGTAGACAACAGTTCATCCATTTTATTTAAACCTGTTCTCAATGTTCCTAGGTGAGCTTCTAGTCTTGTTTCCACCAGGAAAACAATATATACAAAGGAGCCACTTGGTGCTTTTCTGAGGAAGCCTAGCTACTCTTGGTGAGAGATATAGTAAGCTTATTTTTTTTGACTGTCATTCATTGGATTCTTCTATTTATATTACTAAAAAGGTTAGAAGGAGTTCTGTTGCCATAAGACACATCCACAGATGATGATAGAGTAGTGCTTAAGCACAGAACTCTACAGTTTAATTCACGTTACTGTCTATCGCAAATTGTGAAGTCCTTCCTTAGATCCTTTGTTGTGAGATGAAAGGACTGTATCAAGTTTTGAAGGGCCACTAATAAGCCTAGCCTGAGCTCTTACCAAGACACCTGAGACAATCTTAAACTTTCAGCATGTGTTATATGTTCTTTCTATCCTTCATCTCAAAAGATTAATGAAGTGGCTTAGCAAAACCTTAATTTCTTGGTGAGAGAAAGTGAACAGACAACACAAACAAAAACAAAATTATGTAGAATGGCCAACTGTTCCTTTTCTTTAGTGTAATTAATCGAAGGTTCCCCTCCTAATTTCTTGGTTAGCCAACTACTCAGCTATCTGTCCCCGGGGCAACTCCTTATCTAGTGTTTGTATCAGTAAACATGAGGGATTTTTTATTCTCCTTGCTGAGTGCCAAAGCTTCACCAAGCCAAGGCTGACGTTCAGATCTGTAATGTTTGCCATTCATTGCAGATAAGTTTTCTCTTCTACTAGCTATTCCTGTCATTTAACAATTTCTGTTTGCTAGTGAACTTAGAGGTAAACTACACAAAATGCTTGGGGCCCAAACCCCTTGTTAACTCTCTCTCCACCCTTGTATTTGATTTAGTGTCTTTGGTTGAATGAGCATTCACTACAGAAACAAAGCTGATTTACTCAAACTTCTTGAAGTTTTGCAAATGTTATACTTCTCTCTTTTTAATATTTTTCTCTCAACTACTCTAACAGAAGTGACCAAGACACAATAAAATCTAAACACAGATTCAATGAGATGCAACAACCCAACTTGCTCTACCTCTGCCAGATATCTCTCTTTCTGAACACCAAGCTGTTTAGAAATGGGAGTCTGGAACTTCCTTGGGAAATTGAGTTTGGCAAACAGATACTTGAAAAGGTCTCAAGAATCCAGTGTGACTGCTCTAATCACTGGTACTATTAACTGTGTAGAGAGAAGGAGTAGTATAAACCTTCTTAAGGTTTGTATTCTTATCTTTCCCTTAGACCTTTATTAGGCCTGGAGAGCCAGTATGTCTGCCTTTCAATTCCTTTCCTGTACTGCCTCTCTGCCTCCCTCCTAGAAAACTTTCCTTTTAATAAGAAGTGTTACTGTCTCTATTGCAAAATGAAATTATGAAAAAAAGATTCACGGTGAACCATCTAGAGTTTGGAGAGTCAAAATGAGAGTCATAAAGATTTTGCAAAATTATCTGTAAGTATCAGAGTCATGATGAATTTGGTAAGTAACTGTAATTCGTGAATAATATTTGGAAACTCTGCATAGCTTTATTTAAATGGAAAAAATACTCACTAAAAATTAATTCTTCATTACAAACCGCAGATCCATTTCAAAAACAGCTTCACCTGCTCACCAGGAACACGAAGCCAAGTAGAGATTCAAAACAGCAGTAATTTTAAAAATCTTAGATAAAAAAATCCAGTTAAAAAGAAAAAAAAAACAAAAAAACCCAACAAACTTCTTGAATCTCTGTCTCCCAAAGTGCCTTTTCTGATTCACATTAAAACTTACAGAAAATTCCTGTCCTGCTTAAATCCTCACTGAGTTTCAGGAAGCTTTCGTTTAGTTTGTTGGGAGCCGGCTTCTGTGGGTCAGTCAGAGCAGAATAAAGACACTGCACGGCTTGACTCAGCCTTTGCCATAGAAGAGGTAAAAGTCCTTCCAGAGTCCGAAGACATAAACTCCCATCAAAAAGATTGCTTTAAATACCGGGTCGCACATACTGACTGCTATTTCACTTTTTCTCAATCAGCAGAAGTAAAGTCCAGGAAAGAACAACATGCTCGAAAAGCTCAAAGACCTGCAAATAGTACAGACATTCCAGACTGGACTGCATGTAAGAAAGGCATCTGAACAGTAGTAAAGATAAATTTAGCTGTCTTCTCTAGCTCACTCGGTGCAAACAATGGAAAAACAGGCCAGTGCCCATTTCCTCCCTAGGAGGCTCAGCTCTTCAAATTAACATCCCAAAAGTAAAGTAACCACTTAGGAATTTGAAAGCAAATTAAATGTTAAAGTGAAGGAGGGCAATGAACAGCTCTCTGAAAGACAAGTTGATTATCAACATTAGGTCTCCTTTCCTTAGGAAAATGGAAGTAAACTATATCTCTGTCAAGCACTGAGTCTTATTTCTGAAGTGAAGTCAAATGCCATTTCTCTTTACTTGTCAAAAGGAAGAAATTATCCTCCCCAGCTACACGTTATTATCTGCCATCTGTGTGATAGCTTCTTGTAATTACTTACATACGGCGTCTTTGATAAGCCTTATTCCTGATAAACAGAAAATAAAATTAACTCTCATAGTAGATCAGTCACTGAGAAGACTTGGAATAAATATAGTAGAGCTTTAATTTTTCTCTTTCAGAAACCTGACAAGACAGCTGCTGAAATACACACTTAGAAATCTTTGTTTAGAAAGAAATTCTAAATGAAGCTACAGTCTTTAATGACTAAATGTGCTGCATGGTCAATTGAAATGAAACATTCTGTTGTTTGCTTTAAGAAATGAATCAACAGCTAAAAGAATATAAGGTAATACAGAGTTATATGGTAGTCAGGGTTGTTTGCTTTCTTTTCTGTCACTGAATTTTAAAATCTACACCTGGGTTAGGCACCAGTAACATACTCAGGCAGTTTATTTTAAAAAATAAATTGTTTTGTTTTGTTTATACTGATTCTGCACATCCGTCTCACCAATCCTTACCTTTAGAAGGTCAAGCCTTCTGATGACAGATCAGTTATTATTCTATTAATGATTTATTTATAATGACTGAAAAAAGTGATAACCCCTTCTTTACTGAATGGAATAGATTTGAATAAAGAAAGAAAATCTATGTTCCTTGAAGCATACTGTTCACAGCTCCACTGATTGGTTTATTGCGCAAATGTATCATTTACTTAGAAGGACTGAATGCTGTTCCTTACACAAAAAAAAAAAAAAAAAAAAAAAAAAGAAGAAGAAAGTTAGAATGCTACTTCATATACATTCTAGCCATTCAACATTCTACTGAGGATTAGCCAATTAGGCTAATTTTTTATTCAGTCTTCAATTTTGGACCTGAAGTTTTAAGTACAGTCCCTACATCATGCATTTTAAATCAACGTCTTTAGAAAATTGACATTTATTATTCTCTGATGTCTGTCATTGTTGTACTGAAACTTTTCTGTTGACTTCAAGTATCTAAGATGGCAATATAATCTAATTAATTTGAAGTAAAAATGATTTAAACCAGACACTGAAAGAATTCCACAAGTATCAAGCAAAATATAAAATTATAGATGAACAGTTATATCCACAGAGATTCTTCTAAAGGAGCAAAATTTTATCTTACCAATAATGCTAGACCAAAAATAGTCTTCAACTAAATATAAAGGAATACTTAAAATGTAAACACTTTTTTATCCTCATGGCAAGATTACTTGTTCCGTGAATTCAGACAATTATTTTTTCTGAGTCTCAGGGAAAAAGTCTAGAACCTAGTGAGAGGAGTTCAAGAATGAAAACTTTTTGAATTTTAATCTTAACTACAAAAAACATGATTATCTTTATTGATATCCAGTTGTTCTTACTCTCCAGGAAAAGCATAATGAACAGATTAATTTACATGAATGTAAAAAAAGACATTAAATTTTAGCAGACATTAGAGAGCACTTGTAGAACATGAATGTGTAACCATCAACTATGAATAGTGACACTAGAATTTAAAAATTATATTAATCAAAAAAAGTATTGAAAAGGACACTGCATTTCAGACGCAGATATATACAGGGTATAAAAAGTTATTCAGATCATCTAAAGACCTTATCCCAGTCTGACACATCTTACAAATATGTGAATATCATCTAAAATGCATATTTCCAATGTAACATGTATCCATTGGACATGTTACTGTTCTTTCCCTGCAGACTAGTAAATGGTATGAGAGAAAGTTTGCTAGTTTTGGCTTGGATAGAATTAAAACTCCACATAGAAAATTCTATGAGGCTACAGATACACTTTTCTCTATCATTTCATCCCTGAAAAATTTTGAGAAAAAAATGTATAAACAGAAGAGCTAAAATAAATCCTATTTATTAACTAAAATACATCTTAACTACACTTCAATAATAAAAGTTCAATGATCAACTTTGTTAAGTATATGTATAAACGTTTGTCAACACTCAAACCCCGTGTTTCTTAGGAATGCAAATACTTGTATATAAAATATTACAGAATCACAGAATCACTAGGTTGGAAAAGACCCTCAGGATCATTGAGTCCAATCATACCTATCAACCATTAAACCATGCCTCTTAGCACCTCATCCGCCTCCAGGGATGGTGACTCAATCATGATAGTTAAGGTATACTCAGAACACAGGTTAAAACCTCCTTGTTTAAGAACTGATATAAAATCTTCTACAACTGAGACTATTTAATAAGGACACTGAGTAAAACAACTCTAAATCACTTTGACATTAACCCTGTGTTTAATTTGCTTTTGTCACATATGCCACAGGACAAAATATTTTTTAAAATTGAATTATTAAAAATATTAATAATTTTGCCTTGATCAAATATGGTTGTTTGCTTTGTTGTTGATGTTTTTGTTCAGCAGCAGATATGTTTGCAGCAGTACTACACAGCTGAAGTCTGGATAACTTGTCAGAGTAGCTAGCACAGGTGTAAGGAACATGGGTGGTCAGAGTTTCAGAAAGATGCACTACGTATTTTTTATTTATGCCTCTGGGACAATTTTTTTATTTTATTTCTCACAAATTTCTACATAGCTGCACTGTTTGCATCTTTTATTAATAACTATCCTGGAAACATAAAACCAGTAATTTGATTTGCTAACCCAGTCATGTTCAACTCCAAACTGGTTATTTATATAAAATAATCCAGTGTCTGTAGGATGGGTTTTTTTATAAATGTAAGGATCAGTCTGAGTGCCTTAGTGTGTTGTTTGTTCTCTATTTGTAGCCAACTAGATAACCTAGTTAGAAATCAAGTATGGATTTTTCTGGAATAGAAGAATGTATCAATCTATGACATATATATAGCCAATGATTAGGTGTATAGCACTAGTTATGTTGGGGGGATTTTCTTGATTGTTTAAATCAGAATTTACAGAGCTTTAAATAGAATCAGACTGGGGATAAACTGAGTGAAGAGCAGCTCTGAGGTTATTGAGCTGGGCAGAAACCACCAGAAAGCCCTGGTAGGAAAGATGGCCAGAAGCATCTGGGACTGCATTGGCAGGAACACCACCAGGACGTCCAAGAAAATTTGTATAACCTTCTGCTCAGCACTCATACATACTATGTCCAGTTTGGGGCTCCTCAATGAAGGAAAGGCATCAACATCCTCGGTGGAAAAGTACTGAGACAATCAGGCTGCAGTTATTTCCCCATGAGGAGAGCCTAGGACAGTGGGGTCTCACTGCAGCCCCAAATGTAGGGAGAGAACTGTGAGAACAGAGCTGTATTCTTCACAGTGGTCCATTTTGGCAGGACAAAAAAGAACAATCAAGCAGTAAAACATTGTCTGGCTCTGTCCTTGGATGTTTTCAGAACCCAGCTGGATAAAGCCCTCAAGATGTGATCTGCTCATGCTATTAGCAGGAAATAGGTTCCACCCTGAGTTATCTTAAACTTCTAATGAAAATAAAACAAATTTGGGCATTGACTATCCTAGAATATATAGACAAATTTTAGATTGAACTGAGTAGTCTGTATCATTTCCACAAAACTGTGTGTTGGAACTAGATGACCTTTAAGGTCCCTTCCAACCCAAAATATTCTATGATTCTATGGATTTTAATTTTTAATTTTACTTGCTAGTTAAAAGGAACCCTAATTCAACTGATAATTGAATCTCTTGCATTTCTACTTGTAAGACTCCTTATGTATCTTAAAAAGTGATTCTTTAATGAAAATTGTACAAACCTTACATGCAAGTCCCAATCTGGAACTCAAAATCTGCAGTTGCCATAGAAGCTAGTGTTAATGGTATATGGTATTTTCTCTCTTGCTCTTTTTGTCTTTGGCACAATGAATTCTTTATTTTGTTTTGGAGTTAAGCCCTGCAAATGTATTGTTCATTATAGAAAACTAATGTTTTAATGGTTTTATAATGGAGTTTGGGTATTGAAAGGTAATTTCTAAGAGGCCATCTTATACATATCATTGCAAACCCTCAGTGTGCTGCTTGTTCCGTGAAAGTTTACTTAGAAGAATGTCTTGCTTAAGGCTACTTGTAAGCAATTTTTACTAAACGTTATAAATTGGCTCTAAATCTGCCTTTATTACCTTCTTCCTAACAGATGTAGCCATCTTCAAAGAATTGGCATTAGCATAAGTATGCACAATGTAAAAAAACCCAACCAAAACGATACAAGAAGATATACTTCTTAATTACAATGAAATTAGTGTATCGTAACTCGTATACAAGAATGCAGAAATCTTCATTTAGATATAGAAAACTCACCTGTCTGTACAGCTAACTTTCAAGCTGCTATTTACCTTTAGAACATATTTTCAATAGTTTAATACTTTTTAAAATCAGTTCAGTTAAGATTAATCAGGGCACCTAAAATATGGATAGACAACTTGGTTTTGTAAGGAACTTTTATAAGGATTTTTGTTCCACCAAAAGCCTTTTTCTGATAGACTGACCTAAACCGTCTATTAGTAAGTATTTTGAAGAAGGAGACTTCAATATAATAGTATTCATCTTTTTCGTTTGTGATAGGGCACAAATGAATGGAATGTAATAAGAGAGTTGTTAAATGTTTGAAGCAAAAATCTGCACCGTAATGTTGCTACAAAATTTAAATTGGCTCTAAGTTTCTCTTAGGGGCAGGGAGTTTAAGGAACATCTGGAGATTCTGAAATAACCTGCATTCATTTATGTTATTTAAGTTGTAAAATCATATTCAATCTTGACCCACTCAGGAAATCTAACATAAACGTCCTGCTGATTTTGACAGTCATACAGCAAAAACACCCTCTAATGAGCATTTAATAGTCACCAAAAGTTCTGCATTAAGTACAAAGCCCTTTTGATTACTTATTCCACTAATTTAAAGTAAATGCTTTTACAGATGGCATCTGTTAGGACGCAGAGCGTGTGCTGCATTTATATGTAGTCATTGAAAATAAATTCCAGCTTTGGTATAAGGATCGTACAAAAAAGATCAAACATGAAACACTGACTAAACATTTAGTAGTGATATTTTTAAAGCTTTTCATAAAAGCTTATCAAATACCAAAATACAATACTCAAAGTATATGAAGTAATTTAGAAATACTTTGGCAAATTAACACCTGAAGAAAAGTGACTGAGACAAAGTAATTGAGCACTTCCATTTTGTTTATCATCTTCCCTGGGGTGCAACAATATTATATTTCACTATCCCTTCAAACTGCATTACCTTATGAATAAAGGAGAAAAAAAATCCACAGTTTAAGTTACCAGAGATTAATGGGAGAACAATAATGGCTCAAATTTAAAATGAGAAAAAAAGAAAACTAAAGTAGTTCTCTACTTTTTGAAGAGGAAACATTCATTTTTTTTTTCTTCTGTTACCAAGAATTTCAAGAACAAAAGTCATGCTAAAAAATGCATTCAAAAGTGTGAAAATTAAGGTAATGTTTGTCAGTCTACAAACCAGTCCAAGTATCCAAATATTTAAATAGCTTGGTATATTTGTAAAGAAATATCTTGTATATATTTTTCAATACTGAGAATATTGAGGACACATCGATAAATAAAAATCTTAATATTTTTAAAGAAAATGCTAGTTAATGTACATGCACAATAGGTCGCTGTGTTTAATGGTTATTTTTGGTAGCTGCCATTAAAACCTTTATGGCTGCTTTTTACAATCTATTAGCGTTACCACAGTGTGTGTGCTGCCACATAGAATGCACCAAGTGAATAATAATTTCAGAGTAAAATTATTAAAAAATTAGGAAAAAGCTTTGTAACAGAATATTGAGGTCCTCCAAGCACTCAACCCACTCCCCACCCCATGATTCATTCTTTAGCTCGACCCAAGTACCTGAAGTTCAAGAACCACCATCACAGCTGTGAAATTTTTAAATGTTACTTGTCCCTGTGTTTCAGCATTCAGAGGTATGGTTCTTGGTCTTGTCTCAGCTCTGAGGAAAGTGTAATATATGTTACACTACACCTGTTCATTAGGATTAGTTTTGTCCTATACAATGTACCTAAACTTGCTTTTAGTGAAAATACAAGCATTGAGAAATGTGCATTTATTTGTTTTTGTCTCAATATAATACGTTACAAGCTTGATCAAGTTTTGTACCAATAAGCAATCAAGATGCCCGCCTGAACACAGAACACAAGAATACTCAATATTCAATAATTTGGATGAGAGCTATGTCTCTTTTCCCTGCTTTCAACAGAAGTATTTCTCCTAGAATGACAAAATATAAGAATAAATTGTATTATGAACAGATAACAATTGCCACTCCAGGCTTTATCTGTAATTTTTATCTTGTGGTAATTAGGATAAATCAGGATTAGTATAATGATTGCTCTAGGACATTATATTATGTTCATTGTGACAACTGAACCAGGTAGTCAACCAGACCAAGTAAATGCAAGATGATTTTTTCTTGCATTCTTAAGAAGGTTATTTTTTCCCATGAAATGTACTTACCATGGGATGTGGGAGGTAATATTACTAACTGAGGGAGGCACAAGAGAGGAAGATGACGTCCTCTTTTCTTTCCCTTAAAGGTGAATAATGGTACTGAAGGAGCTGATGACCAGATGAAAGAGCACCCTTATGAAAAGAATTTAATATACAACAACATCCCGTATTTCATTCCATTTCTAATTAATATACCCATAAGCTGATCCTGAAAAAGCTACATCTTCTGGAAGGTGCCTGGTAGAGAAGGACCCATGGGTGTCGGTTGACAGATGGTCAAATATGAGCCATCAGTGTGCCCAAGTGGACAAGAAAGCCAATGGCACTTTGAACTGCATCAGAAACAGCATGGCCAGAAGGACTAGGGAAGCATTTGTGTCCCTGTACTCAGCATTGGTGAGGCTGCACCTCTAATCCTGTGTTCAGTTTTGGGCCCCTCGTTACAAGAAAGACTTTGTGGTGCCAGAGTGGAGCTGGAGAAAGGCAATACTGATCATAAAGGGGCTGGAGAATAAGCTTTATGAGAGATGGCTGGGGGAACCAGAGTTGTTTAATGTAGAGAAAAGGGGGCTGAAGGCAGTCTTTATCACTTTCTACAACTACGTGAAAGGAGGTTGTGGCGAGGGGTATGCTGGTCTCTTCTCCCAAGAGTCAGGCAATAGGACAAGAGGAAATGGCCTTAAGCTGAACCAGAGGAGGTTCAAATTGGACATCAGGAAAAATTTCTTCACTGCAAGGGTTATCAGGCTCTGGAATGGTCTGTCCAGGAAAGTGGGTGAGTCACCATCCCTGAAGGTATTTAAAAGACAGGTAGATGAAGTGCTAAGGGATATGGTTTAGTAGTAGATAGGTATGGTTGGACTTGATGATCTCAAAGGTCTTTTCAAACCAAGTGATTTTATAATTCTATGATTCTGTGATTCTATGATTTCTGTGAAACAACTTGGCAAGCACCAAGGTCAGTGAAGAAGGAGGGGGAGAAGTTGCTCCAGGAATCAGGGCAGAGATTCTCCTGCAGCCCATGGTGAAGACGGTGGTGATGCAGGCTGTACCCAAGCAGTTCAAGGAGGCTAATGATGGAGCAGATATCTACCTACAGCCCGTGGAGGACTCTATGCGGGAGCAGGTGGACGCCTGAAGTAGGCTTTGACTCTATGAAAACCCTCACTAGATCAGGCCCTGACAGGGCCTGTGGAACTGTGGAGAGAGGAGCCTGCGCTGGAGCAGGTTTGGTGGCAGCGCTTGTGAACCCATGGGGGACCCACACTGAAGCAGTCTGTTCCCGAAGGACTGCATCCTGTGGAGGGAACCACACTGTAGCATTTTGTGAAGAACTGCAGCCTGTGGGAAGGACTTACGGTGGAGAACTTCATGGAGGATGGTCTGTCATGGGAGGGACCCCATGCTGGAGAAGAAGAGTGTAAGGAGTCCTCTGCCTTAGGAGGAAGGAGCAGTAGAGACAATATGTGATAAACTAACTGTAACTCCATCTATGCCACTGGGAGAGAAGAGGAGGAAGGAGTAAAGTTCAGCCTGGGAAGAAGGGTGGATTTATTTTTCATCATCCATTCTGATTTTATTGGTAATAAATTAAATTAATTTTTACTAAATCAAGTTTATTTTTCCTGTGGTGGTAATTTGCGAGTGACTTCTCCCTGTCCTTGTCTCTATCCACAAGCTTTTTGTTACATTTTCTCTTCCCTGCCCTCTGAGAAGGGGAGTGATAGAGTGGCTTTGATCAGTACCTGGCATCCAGACAGGGTCAACCCATCACGCACTCAGATAGGCTGTTAAGAGCAAGTAGAAAATATATCTAGAATAGAAACTGAATAGAAAATAAAACTACAGTCCCAGATGTCAGGATGTATAAGTATAGCTGAAGAACACTGAGTACTACTAAGATGTCAAGTCAGTTGATCCCTGATGAGGAAATTAATAAAAATAATAAATTTTCTTTGCTATATAAATAATAAGAGAAGAAATACAGACAAGAAATCAGGCCATTATAACTTTGGATGTAGTAGAGATTAAACGCAATCTGTTCAAATTTAATATCTGGCTCACTTTTCAGTATGAACAAAGATAAGACACAAGGAAAAAGCCAGGTTAATTCAGGAAGTGAGTATGTGAAAATAGAAATATAATTACCTCTTGGGGGAGGAAAATTTCTGAGATTTCAAAGGCAAGAATATAATATGATATTCACTTCAGAAAAATTCAAAAACCTGGCACGTGAACTTACAGATCTAGAAACAAGATTTTTAATAGCCTGTCTTTATCATAAAGTAATAGCAAAAGTAGTATCAATATTTATTTAATGGGGATATGATTGAGGATCATTAACATGAAATGAGTTCTCTGAAAGTTTTTAGAGAAATTTTTGAAGTACATGATAAAGACAGGAATGGAAAATTCAGTATGTTGCAACGTGAATTTACGGATGTACCTGATGTTAGGATACCATCTTTACTGTCCAGACATATATTTCTAGCAAAAGTAAACGTGAAACAGTTGCTTAAATTTGAAAACTACAGTTTGCTCATAGTAAAAATACTATTAACAATAATCTTAATAACCATAGTTACTATTCTGTTCTTTCAATGACTGATGAGAATTGTAAATAATACCAGTGGATAGAACCATGTAGAACCAGTCACAAACAGCTCTGTGTGTTTAGCAAGACAATAATGACACATGTAAGACAGGAGATATAAAAAAATCACAGGGCTAATACTGGAAGGAAAGAATTGGATGCCTTTGAATATACTTATATTTATATAGCACATAGTACATCTGATTCCAGAAATCTGTTCACCTGTTATCTAGGGTCTGTAATGTAATGTTACTTGAACATGCCATCCTACCACTAGTTTATTTCAAGTACTAAACTTCTAAATGCTTAACATCCTTCTTTTGTTAAGATTTTTCTGTCACCTGCCAAGGACTTAACTTCCAACATTAACGGCATCCATCTGCCACACCATCAGTTGTTAAACGTCCACTCAGGCACTGAAAAAAAAAAATAATCTAAGTTAAATGTAGCACAATGGGTTTGGTCTGCATTTAGACTGAAGATTGCTACTTTCTCTTTCTAATTTTGAGGAAATATTTGTAAATCTAAGAGCTTGTGTGCTTTAACTATACTTGTTTTAATCAAAAAGTTGTAAACAAGAAAGGAGGAGTTATAAGGTGCATAGGGCAGGTCAATTGAAAAAACGTGATCAAGGTGAGGTGAAAAAAATAAGATCTTTGTATTATTTTTGAAACCAAGTCACAGCTTAGCATAGTTAAGGCTGGAGTTGGAGATCCTGGTGCTGTACTACACTGAGGGCTGGGATGATGTATTGCAGTTGTCAAACTGGAGATGGTTCAGAGGAAAGCAAAACAAATCATGCAGAAAGCAAACTAAAGTTGGCTAACCTAAAAAATTGAAGACTGAGATAAGAATACACATTGACATCGAACAAATAAAACATTTCTCAAAGGCAAAAGGAAATAGTTGTTCCTTTGAGTCCTCAACAGATAAGATTTGGTTATGAACATACATACGCTGAAAAAACAGAAAATTCAGGCTTGAACCATGAAACATTTTCTAATCGTTGAAGTACTGATGTGCTAGAATAACTTGCCTTCAGAGACTGTGGAATTTTGAAAAAGAGATGGGGAAAATACCTAGTGACATACCTGCTTTTTTTTACAGGAAATGGACTAGATGCCTTCTTGAGATCCCTTACAGACAATATGACACGAAGAGAAAGTATGATGGTGAGATGACTGATCCCCATAGTATGAAACAGTCATATGAAAGGTAATACCTGTACTGTTTTTTCTCAGAGAGAGAGGTAAAAATTGCTTCTTTTATCCCACATGCTGGACTTCACCTGGAACTCTATGATAGACAGGTGAGTTGCTCATATTATGGAATGGTTATATGAGATGAGAACAAGACAAAGAAGGCCCACTAGGATCCTGGGACACTGAGTTAGGTGGGCCTAACTAGAAGGGCACAAGTGTTTGTCTTATATTTACACCAAATCAATGAGAAGTGACCCAGGTCTAAGCAGGAAGTTTTTTAGCCCAATTGAGTGATCGTGTAGTAGTAAAGACACTCTTCAACTTACTTGTGCTTGTCACTTCAGACATACTGTAATTGATTTATTTAGTCTAGGAAAAATGTAAGCTAAGCAGGAAAATTATTTTCTGTACTAACACATCATCAGTACTAGCAACAAAAGAGGACCAGAACAATTCAAATTAAGAAACAACACCAGCTAGATGGTAAATGTTATAAAGTGACAGTAAGAGAATTTGATTGAAAGTGAAAAGTATTTATCCATCAAAAATGAACAGAATTACCTTTCATTAAAGCAGTACAGATCAGACTGTACTTCCTCAAATACTCTATTTTCAAGACAGAGTTTTATCAAGTTTTGAGTGAGATGCTGTAGGGTAACTGCAGGAAATAGCAGGGAATGAGTTTGATATCCTAAGTCCATTTTGGTTCTATTTATCTACATTTCAGTTCACATCAGCTCATTCACAAAACCACATGTGTGCATTTCAATTCTATGTGCAATTTTAACCCTCTTAGGTTTAAATTTAACTTGCATCACCTGCTGTAATGTCCTAAAGGGTTATTCAGTTTATGGGTGTATGGAGATTGTGACTGTGGGATCATAGAACTCCATAAAACACAGGGACACAGAGATGTTATCCTCTGCATTTCATTACTTTGTTATAGATTATCACCAATACTACAAAAATCACTACTAGCAAGTATACCTATGATTAATAAAGTGCATATATGTAACTGCCCTGCATGGAAGGACAAACCAATCCCAGGAGGGGACCCAACAATCCCAGAAGTGGAAGGACAAACAAAATTGGCCCCAAATATGGGCATAGAAGGGGACCAATAGAATAACGAACAGTTTCACTCTGAGGTCATCCACAACATGGAGCTTGGAGTCAGCCAGTTGTCCCTGGTGAGTGTCCAAGATCTTACAGAAAGTTCATGCAGACCAGTTTAAGCAAGGGAAATACATGCGTCACAGGAATTTCTCAGAAAGAGATGCTCTATTTTGGATCAAAATTAAATCATTTTATAGAGGCATAAGAGGATATGAGACATCACAACATCAAGGAGCCAATAGATGCTCTTAATGTCTATTTTTCTCCTGTGAAAGACAATAGATGATGGTGTTTTCTGTTCTCTCAGACCAATTTTTTTTCCAGACTGCTTTCCTGTTCTTGCATTTAGAAGTCAACAACAGTTACCAATTCTTACTTTTTCAAGTTGTTTCCTCCTTTTTACAGGCTATTCTTCACCTTGATTTTGTGCTTATTGATGGTATTTCAGGATGTCTCGAGTTTCTAGGTACCCAGATGTAATTCAAAATTACCAACTGCACTTCTCAAGTATGCTTCAGGTTCATGGGCCTACTTCCCAGCCTAACAATTCTCAATCTGACAAGCATTTGCTTTGTTGGTATTTCAGTAGACATTTCTTTCTATTCAATAAATTTTTCTTCTAACAAGGTTTCATTTCTAGACGACCACATCAGCTGCATAATAAAATATCTTGTGGATGACAGCATCTTTGTCAAAAGAAGAGATGCAATTAAGAAATATATAAATATCATGAATGTGCTGGGCAATCATTAATATAAAGTAAATTCTATTTCCCTCAAGCTTCTTTATATTGGTGATTCACATATTCTACCTTGAAAATTAATCAGGAGAAGGCGTGGATCCCAAGTGCTTAAGTGTCAGACAATTAAGGGAAATGAATTGTGATTTAAAAAAAGGAAAAAAGATGTGATTTTAAGAAAAAACACACAACAAAACAAGGTTTTAGAAATATTTACAGTCAGAACAATATTCTGTATTCTGTAATTTCAACACACAGAAAAATTTCCTTACAAGATGCTTTCTCCCTATCCAAACAATATAGGTGGACTCACTTCGGTGTTTGCTTTGCATCCCCTCCTTACGCATTTACTATGCAATATTCCCTGCATGGAGAGACTAGTGAGTTAAATAATTTCTATTTTGTACCATTCTAATGCTATTTTTGCTTTCATAGAATACTACTTTCCAACTGGCTAAGCCTCCCTGAACTTTTTACAGTTAAAGCTTATTATTAGAATAAATTCACTGTATATCATTAAACATTTCTATTAAATATTTTATCATAGTTACAGTAGCAGTTATAATAGATTTCAGAATATACTGTCATGCAGAAAATACTATATTGTCTTAATCGAATTCAAAATAACAAATTGAAATGTACGTCTTGTTAATCAAATATGCTACACTCATGGAAGTCAAGTTTCCCAAAGCAGAAACTTCTTTGAATTTCATATATAAAATAAACTTCACATCCTTTTAGTAGCCTTTACATAATCCTAGAATCACATAGGTTGGAAAATAACTCATAGATCATTGAGTCTAACCCTAAATCTAACACTGCCAAATCCACCATTAAACCATGTCCTTAAGTGCCACATCTACTTGTCTTTTATATACTGCCAGGGATGGCACAATGACTCAATCACTTCCCTGGGCAGCCTGTTCCACTGTTTGAAAACCCTTTGAGTAAAGATAGTATCTTAAAGATCAGGAAAGATTATTTTTAATAGCGCCACATCATAAAAGTGTTTTGTTATACATTTTGCAGTGTATCATCCATATATATAATGTAAATGTGCTAAAAAAGTGCTTCAAAGTTTCTTGTATTACAACTCACATATGACATTTCTTAAGAAAATTTAAGTGAGAGTGAAGTACTACACGTCAATAAAGATTGTTTTGAACTATAAGAAAAAAGTCTGCTATATTTCGGCTTGTATACACATACAACTCTAAGTGAAAGGGGATACAGAAATGAAATAATAAACTAATTCTCTAATCAAGATGTTTTCACTGGGGTCCATTTAAGTACCCCTGCTTCTTAGTAGTAGAGCAATTCAGTTTATATGACAGTTGCAAATACCTGGTGCAGCCATATTTACTTCAGTATATTAACAATCCTTTCAGATTTATTTGAGAAATCATATGTACTGTTACAGCCAGAAAGACCCAAAGACACTCAACAGCTTGTGAAAAATGTGATGTAAAATAGTATCTTTAATAATGATTCCTGTTACATTTAGAAAGGAAGAAAAAGTGAATGAAGAAAACATATAGAGAGATTTGGAACAAAAATTTGGAGGTAGAGGTACTGTAGGGAGACAAAAATATTTCCAGTGAAGAAAGGGTTCTTCAAATAAATTTGAAACAAGCTTGAAATTTAGCTCTGAAGAAATAAAGAAGGAAAGAGAACCACAGGAGGGCATTTGTAATCAGCAAGTAATTTTAGTTTTAATGAGGGGAAGCAGTAGACAAGACAGGTCTTTAAGTCACCAGAGGAACGCTCAGAAAAGATGTTCCTTTTTTTTTTTTTTTGAGAAAACAGTGAGGCTGCTGATAATCTGAAGGGCAACAAAGCATGAGGCATGTACAGTAAAATCCAGGAAATCCAGGAGTTGGTATGATTGAAGAAAGACCATGTTCAGAAAAGGTTATGAAAGTCAAGAACTGTAGAGGATACAGTACTAATGGGCATGATATCCATTGTTAGTCTAATTAACCTTTTTGCATTGAATCATCCTTATCAAAAGCTGTACTTTTAGGTAAATATTTATAGGAAGAAGAGAGATTCACCATGGGAGAGAGGGAAGGTGGGGATGCCACAGAAGATGCTTGTATGAGAGCACTCTATGAGCAGAAACAGTGAAAAAGTGGGAACAAGAACAATGGCTGCAGAAGAAAAGATCATAAAAAGCTCAGAAAAAAATAAGTAACAAAATTAAAGTACATAAGACAGAAGAAAAGGTGATAGACAGTTTTAAAACCTATAAAACCTTACCTCTTTATGTACATTTACTTTGTATATATTTAGCTTAATTTCCCAAGAACCTTAGCTTGAACCTTCCCAAGAACCTTCTCATTTTTGTATGCAGAACACTGGCGCATATTGAGAGGATTCCTTGCTCAATCAAGGTCCTAACTCTTTCTGCTGGAATGAATTTCACTCCATAACATTAACTGATTTTTGAATGAATTCTTTGTTTTCTATTATACTGTGAATAATTTCTTGAGCTTTTCCATGCCATGTGTTTTGGAATTAAAAATGACATCACAAATTATGCCCTGAGGAGTACCTCACTTGACTCATTCATGAATAAATTAATATTTTAATGTACTGATTTTATTGTTTAAAAAAATATTTAAAACATTTTACATTTCTAAAGGGATTTTTTTTTATTTTTTACATCCATGACCTCAAGGTATCCTACATGCTTTTTTCCTACCAATAATTTCATTGAAATTAAGAGATACATAAAGGGTGAAAAAGCCTTCAGTATGGTTGCCATTCAAACAAGTTCTTAAATTCTGAAATAAAAATATTCATATGCATACTTTATTATTTTTAAATACATTGGTTTCTGTTTGTAGTAATTTTTTTACCACTTTAAACTCAAATCTCACAGCACTGTTCAATGAATTGTTCAAATGGATGTAGTCTGTTCAAAATTTTGTAAGGATATTTACTGAAACAAATTTTACTTAATATTAATATTAATATTAATAGATTCTTATGTTTGTTTTTTTTTTATATTCCAAAAGTATTGTGAGTGTGCCTGAAGAAGCTGAGTAGTACGGCTTATTTCTTTATAGCATATTTCCATTTAGAAAACAATCAAGAAGATTTTCTGAATTGTTGTACAGCTAACAAAAATCCCTCTTTTAAGTTCTCATTCAGGCTGGAACAGCTGGGTTATATCTTTCTGGATCCATCCTCCTTCCCTCACCACAAGGAATGATGAACAAGAAGGTCAAATAAACATGTACTTTTGGCATAGGACAAATAAAAAGTAAACAATCAATTTTGTTTCTAAATAACAAAACTAATGAAAAAAAAATAAAGGGAAAAGTTATTCACAATTATAAATGCAGCACTCCACCATCTAAAACTAGGTTTTTGTTATCTCTTTGCTCCCTGATATGGGTTATAAACCTCTTTTACTGTTTGTCAAATGCCATTAAGTAACTCTGAGTTTATATTATTTGAAAAAAATCCCTATGGTTTTAGCCACTTTAGTTATAAAATTAGAATTAAGATAAATTCATGTCACATGTATACTTGGACTACACAGCTCTTGAGAATTTTCAGCTTGCTTTAAAGGACTTGAACTAAACATTTTATTTCAAGTGATTACAGAGTTGTAAAACTGGAAGCAACGGATTTTTTAAAAGCTATTTTTGTTCAGAAAAATCTATCTACCGTCAAAAAGAACTAGAGTATATTCGGACCACTCTATAAAATAATCGTTTCATAAGAAAAGAACAGGAAAGTAAATTGATACAGATATGACTATACTGAAATATGGCTATATGACTGATTATCTGTTGACCTGATGATGTTTTAATCTTAGAATGCATAGTAGATCAGAAGTGAGATGACATTTCTGAAAAGATACAGTATAATTTCCATTGATAATATTTGCATAAACATAATCATCTTAGTGATTATTTAAATTGTATGTGACCAATAATCAGCTACAGACTAAATTATATTATACAGGCCTAAATATATCATTTATTTCCTTCAGTAGTTTCTTCTGCCAAGCAAGCGTAAATGAAAACTTAAAGCATTCTATATAGTACAAAATGCTTATATAAACTTTTGGAAAGTGCTTTCTGTCCTTCCATTTGTCTTGTAAGGTAAGTGAAACAATAAAACAACCATCTGTGGAATGCATTAAATTAAAAACGTTATTTCTAAAAGATGTCCGAATTTTAATAGTGCTGTACACTTCTGAGAAATGGTACTGCTTTCCCTGGATCATCAATATCAACATCAGTCTCACAGGACACATTTTTACACAACTTTTGCATCAAGGGCTCTTATCAAGTGTTACTTAGAGGTTTTCCATGGTTTTGCTCCTTTGTAGAGGTTCTTTGAGATATTCTTTATAAGCCATGTTAGCTCATATTTTCTGTTACAGTTAGTTCTCAGGGGTGTTATAATCTATTTTTTGTGGAAGACTTTCTATGCCTACTTTTTCCTCTAATATCTTTCCACCTAACACAATTACCAAAACTATTATTCTGCATTTAAAAAGAAAAAACAAAACAAAACCCCAGTTTTCCTTTAAAAGTAACTTCCTCTGTTGATACTCTGATAATGAAGGAAAGATGAACACTGGACTCTGACTCAGCCAGCTGCGATTTGTTAAGGGGTGTAACAGAGAAGTTAATCAAATTTAGATCACTTCTGACCTGTAAAAAGGACGAACCCAAGCCACAGCTTATAGCTTCACCTCTATTCAGAGAACAACTAGCTTTAATTTTTGTAATTTTTTAGGAATTAACGCATGAAAGTCTGAATATTTTGATTAAGTGGCCTTTTTACCTCAGAATCTGCTGTTCCCAAGGTGGGTATACTACTTTTCGGTAGGACACAGCCTCCCTTCAATATCAGTTTTCTCAAGCTTTTCTCACCTCCTCTCTCCAGGTATTCATGCTTATGGAGATAAAATGCTGTTTTTCCTATTATCTGACACATGCAGCCTACTGCCTCCACAAAGTAGAATTGTTTCTCAGGAAAGATGTGACAAATGTGAGAAAATTTTACAATTTTCTTTCCTCAGTGTATGTTTCTTTGTAAAAAGGGAAGCATTCAAGAGACTTGATCTCCTCTTTTGAGATCTTGAAGGGTACAAGAGCCACATGAAGTAAAGATCCCTCCCCAAAGGCGTGTTAAAAGAATGCCTCATATTCACTAAAATTATTTTACATGGGGAGTGTTCCGTGAAACTTGTTATACAACTTGTGTCAAACTTACATCTCCAACAAGAAACCTGCTCAATTAATTTTTTATTTTATTTTCTGGTTTGAAACTACATTTCTCAGATATTCTCATTCAATAACAGATGCTGTATTTTCTGCAAATGCCCTGGAAGACAGATGACAGACAAAAGGACTTCAGGTCAGTCTCTCATCTTCATCGTTCTTTCTCCTGTGTTTACATCAGTGAAAACAACAGTGCTTCTCAAGAACAGAAGTTACTAATGTCTACTGAACTACAGATCATGGGAAAGATTAGAGATACAGCAAAAGTCTGGATAACACCAGACAAAATAGTTCATTAGGTAAAAAATCTTTAGCGTATTTCTAACTGCAGTCAACCCTGTGAACTTTGTTCTGTTTAAATGAGACTTTCTGTAAATAAAAAGACAGGTACGGTGACATGAACAGCCGTAAAGGTGGCCTGTTTAGAAGTGGGTAATCACTGCATAGAAGAAATTGTCTGCTGAAAAGTAGTGACAGAGAAAGGCCTACTGGTCTGAAACTGTGACCCTGGGAAATAATCCTTTGAACCAGAAACATTCTCGAAAAGTATAACCTCTTTGGAGTGCAGTCAGGGTACCCTGAAACTGGAGACATACTGAGATACCACCAGTAAGTGTTAAAAAAAGGGAAATGTAATGGTAACTTATCATCTGAGAACACTCCAGAAAAAAAAATTACTCCAAAAGAAGAGAAAACATAATAATTTCTTTTCTGTTACAGGTGAAAATCAGAAATTAACACTATCTATTGGCTCATCAAAGTAACATTCTACACTCTTTTATCTCTCTGTTATAAAAAGGACTTTTTTTTTTTTTCCAAAATGGAGCTTCTCTCTCTGAGAACTTCCTGGTTGGAACACCTCGCTGACTCCAGACTCTGTGATGTGTGTCACTTTTGAAGTGAGACTGTCTGTGTCTTACTTGTTTGGTCTGGCCTTACTTCTTTTGGGGTTGATTGGGTCCCCCTGCTCTGGGATTGAGTAGCCCTTGCCTTTTGGGATCATTTAGCTCCTTCTGAAATCTAGTTGATTTAATTTTTATATTATACAGAGTCATTCAAGTAATTTATAGTAAGTATGTCTGTTGTAATATTGCTTATAAGTTTGCTTTACTAATGATAAATTGTATTAATCTTTAATATCAAAAAAGACTTTGTAGTTGCTGGTTTTGGTTGTATTACAATAACAAGGTACTAACATTGATACCATACTATTGGTTGATACTATACGACTCATTGTTAATTACAATTTGCAGTAGTTTGATATGCAGTAATTAATATTATATTAATTATTATAATTACTGGTAACGACGGCCTAGCAAACAAAAAGGCCAAAACCATCAAGAATGGCTTCAGGGCCATTGGGAGAATGATGGAGGGCTCTGGGGCACAAGTAGTATTCTGCTCCATCCCAATGCTAAATAGAGAGGAGCGAGAAGCCAGGATGAAAAATTCAATTAATACCTGGCTCCGAGCCTGGTGCGAGGAGAGGGGCTTTGACTTTTTTGATCATGGGGTGGCTCACGCACCCCCAGGCTTTGTCGCTAAGGGCGGGACACATGGGTCTCCTAGGGGGGCTAAAGCCCTTGCTAGAAACCTAGCCAAGCTCATAAACTGAGCTTTAAACTAGATGTGAAGGGGGAGGGGTTTGAGCCCAGGCTAGACAGGAACGAGCCTGGACATGGGGAATTGGTGATTGCGAGAGGGTGCGTGGGTGAGGACCACCAGTACCTCACCACACAAAAAGTGGGGGAGAACACACCTCGGGGTGCTAAGGGAGATGCAGGCACTCTGGTGTTAGCTACTCCAATTACCAGGCAGTTGGGAACGAACCCTGTTCCCTCTAGGAGGGCTGAAGTCTCAGCAGCTCAGCTGAAGTGCATTTACACCAATGCACGCAGCATGAGGGATAAGAAGGAAGAGCTGGAAGCTGTCGTAGGGCAAGGAGCCTATGATGTTTTTGCCATCACGGAAACGTGGTGGGACAACTCATATAACTGGAGTACGGCTATGGTGGGGTATAAGCTTTTCAGGCGGGACAGGAAGGGTAGGAGAGGAGGCGGGGTAGCCCTCTTTGTAAGGGAGGACTTGGACTCCATTGAGATGGATTGTGGCCATCAGGAGGTTGAGTGCCTGTGGGTCAAAATCAGAGGAGCCCACCAGAAGGTAGATTTTATGATGGGAGTCTGTTACAGACCACCCAGCCAAGGAGAAGCAGCTGATGAGCTCTTCTATAAACAGCTGGGGTTAATCTCTAGATCAATGCCTCTTGTTCTTGTAGGAGACTTCAATCTGCCTGGTATCTGCTGGGTGTACAATACAGCAGAAAGGAAGCAGTCTAGGAGGTTCCTGGAGTGCGTGGGAGACAACTTCCTTGCACAGCTGGTGAATGAACCAACAAGGGAGGGTGCCCTCCTGGACCTGCTGTTTGTGAACAGAGAAGGCCTTGTAGGGGATGTGGCAGTAGGTGGACGCCTAGGACTAAGCAACCATGAGATGATAGGGTTTTCTGTTCTAGATGAAGTGAAGAGGGTGGTTAGCAAGACGGTAGCATTAAATTTCCAGAGGGCAGACTTTGATCTCTTCGGAAGGCTGGTTGGCAAAGTCTCATGGGAGACAGTACTCAAGGGCAAGGGAGCCCAGGAGGGCTGGGAGCTCTTCAAAAAGGAAACCCTAGCAGCTCAGGAGAAAGCCATCCCCATGTTCTGGAAAAAAAGCCGGCAGGGGAGAAAGCCAGCTTGGTTGAATAGAGAGATCTTGAGGGATATCAAGAAGAAGAGAAATGTTTATGGGCTCTGGAAGAAGGGACAGGCCTCTTGGGTGGATTACAGGAGGGAAGTGAGATTGTGCAGGTTAAAAATCAGAAGGGCTAAGGCTCAACTAGAAATCAGATTGGCAAAGTCTGTGAAAGATAACAAAAAATCCTTCTATAAATATATAAATAATAAAAGGTGGACTAGGGAGACCATACAGTCCCTATTGGACACAGAAGGAACAACAGTGACAGGAGATGAGGAAAAGGCTGAGGTACTTAATGCCTTCTTTGCCTCAGTCTTTAGTTGTAAAGAAAGTCGTTCCGTCTGTGTACAAACCCAGGAGTTAGAGGAGCACAATGAGGCTCCCGTGATCCAAGAGGAGGTGGTCAGAGCCTTGCTAGCCCAACTAGACAGCCACAAGTCTATGGGGCCGGACGGGATTCACCCTAGAGTACTGAAGGAGCTGGCGGATGTGCTGGCCAAACCCCTTTCCATCATCTTCCAACAGTCCTGGAAGACTGGGGAAGTCCCACTGGACTGGAGGCTGGCTGATGTTGTGCCCATCTACAAAAAGGGCCGCAGGGAGGACCCAGGGAACTACAGGCCTGTCAGTCTGACCTCAGTGCCAGGGAAAGTCATGGAGCAGGTGATCTTGAGTGCTATCATGAAGCACATGCAAGAGAACCGGGTGATCAGGCCCAGTCAACATGGGTTCACAAAAGGCAGGTCTTGCCAGACTAACCTGATCGCCTTCTATGACAAAGTGACTCGGCTGCTGGATGAGGGAAAGGCTGTGGATGTGGTCTTCCTGGACTTCAGTAAAGCCTTTGACACAGTTTCTCACAGCATTCTGCTTCGGAAACTGTCAGCCTCTGGGCTGGACAGGCGCACGCTCTCCTGGGTGGAAAACTGGTTGGATGGCCGCGCCCAGAGAGTGGTGGTAAATGGTGTGAAATCCAGCTGGAGGCCAGTGACAAGTGGGGTTCCCAAGGGCTCAGTGCTGGGTCCAGCCCTGTTCAATGTCTTCATCAATGACCTGGATGAAGGCATCGAGTGCACCCTGAGCAAGTTTGCGGACGACACTAAGCTGGGTGGAAGTGTCGATCTGCTGGAGGGTAGGGAGGCTCTGCAAAGGGATCTGAACAGGCTGGACCGCTGGGCTGAGTCCAACGGCATGAGGTTTAACAAGGCCAAGTGCCGGGTCCTGCACTTGGGGCACAACAACCCTATGCAGTGCTACAGACTAGGAGAAGTCTGTCTAGAAAGCTGCCTGGAGGAGAGGGACCTGGGGGTGTTGGTTGACAACCGACTGAATATGAGCCAGCAGTGTGCCCAGGTGGCCAAGAAGGCCAATGGCATCTTGGCTTGTATCAGAAACGGCGTGACCAGCAGGTCCAGGGAGGTTATCCTCCCTCTGTACTCAGCAGTGGTGAGACCGCTCCTCGAATCCTGTGTTCAGTTCTGGGCCCCTCACCACAAGAAGGATGTTGAGGCTCTGGAGCGAGTCCAGAGAAGAGCAACAAAGCTGGTGAAGGGGCTGGAGAACAGGCCTTATGAGGAGCAGCTAAGAGAGCTGGGGTTGTTTAGCCTGGAGAAGAGGAGGCTGAGGGGTGACCTCATTGCTGGCCTCTTCTTCCAAGTGACAGGGGACAGGACAAGAGGGAATGGCCTCAAGCTCCGCCAGGGGAGGTTTAGGCTAGACGTTAGGAAAAAATTCTTTACAGAAAGGGTCCTTGGGCACTGGCAGAGGCTGCCCAGGGAGGTGGTTGAGTCCCCTTCCCTGGAGGTGTTTAAGGCACGGGTGGATGAGGTGCTGAGGGATATGGTTTAGTGTTTGATAGGAACGGTTGGACTCGATGATCCGGTGGATCTCTTCCAACCAGGTTATTCTGTGATTCTGTGATTCTGTGATTAAGTAATTACGGTTTCTTTTATTAATCATAGGTACACTTACATCTAGTAATTTGTGTGACATTGGTGGGAATCTGTAGTGAAGTAATGGAATTTAGAACATAAAGCTTCTGTGTCCTTGTGTATTATGGCATCCTATGAACTCACGGTCATGATCTCTGTTTTCTTGCAGGCTGGGTAAACCTTTAGGTCTAACAGATTTACAAAATATCACAATTCAACAAATATTCATATTCTTTGTATTGTATTTGATTCATTGGTTTTCTCTTTATTGTTCCCTGAGGTGCAAAACATGACAAACCTTGCTGAAGAATGCCTTGCTTTGCAGTGGTGCAACAGCATTAACCCATTAAAACATACTAGATAATTTTTTTGGCATAATTTACTGTTTATAAATTGGCATCTTTCAGGAAATAAAACTGTATGAGCGGCAGAGATTTCTCTCTTCTCTATATCTTCCCTGGTGAATCTTTCAGCCTAATACTTTTTGAATAGACTTGTATGGTCTGGAAATAGGAATTTTACGTTCTGCTCGGTTATAGAGTATACTTGTGCAATTGTTCCATGGTGGTGCATATTTTAGAAGTTGTATGAAGTTCTTGTTACAGGAAAAAAAATATTGAAATGTAAAGTGCATAGATCTTATTTATAAAGAAAAATATTACTTAAAACTATGCCCGTTACTTATATTCTGATTTCCTGAACAATGTTATAACTAGCACTGGAAGAAAAGCACTAAGAAAGATATGATGGCAAATTGAAATGGAAGGAGTGCCGAAGAAGACAGGAAAATAATCTAATCTAGAAATAGATATATTTGGAAGTAAAAATAAAATAAGGAATTTGGTTACAATCTGTAATCAAACAGCTGAAATGGCAACATGTGTGTCTCCAGCCTAGAAAAAAAATAAAATGGAAAAAAAAAATAAAGTGTTTTTTTAAAGTAATGTTGAAAATGCCTTTCATACACCCCTCCTTTCTTATGATCAGAAAATTACAGACCAAGCCTCTGCATGTGAAAATCAGTATACATATACAGATATCAATGAGATTCTATTGATTTATGCTGGCTGGTGATCTGTGCCAGTGTCTGTTATAACCATAGTTACAATATGCTTCACTGTAATCATAGCAGACAGTATTTGTTCAATTAAGCCAACATCTGGTGCAATGCAATGACTAGGAGTAGTAATTAAGTCTTCTTTTTCCCTTTTTTTTAAAAATAATAATCTATGTTAGACTGCATTGTGTGTTCAGAATAGAGTGACTAGGATGATAATGCTACACATTAAACATATTTCTTTTTCACAGATTCTGGTTGAAAATGTAGCTGTTCTCCATATTTGCTTGCTTTGCCTCACAAAATACATTATAATGCACCATTGCTTTTAGCTGTCTTGGATAAGGAACTGTTATGTTGCTCATGTGAGATTGTGGATGTAAGGTCTAGAATACCATTAAGCCCATTCTGCTTCATAGGTTTAGAGTTAGTCAGCCTTGTCCAGAAAGTATATGGAACACTCCTGAGAGGGCAGAATTACCTGAAGATGGGATATATCTCCTTCTCCTCAGGTAGCTTAGCTGCCAAAACACTGAGTGAACCCAAAGCCAAATACAATAGTCTTTCCTAAGAGGAATGCCATTCTAATTAGTTATTATTGATGCCTAAAAAATGGGGGAAAATAAGTAGTTTTCCTTTGCTCCTGTGAAAGTGCATCAAGACCAGGAAAATAAATAAATAAATAAATTAACATCAACAAAAACACCCAAATCACAATGGTTTTGTAATAAGGATACTACTTGATCACACAGATAGATAGAAAGAGCTATAACAAGCTCATCCTTGCATGAAACAGATGGGTTGTATAGACCATAGGTTTAAGGATCATGAAAGGGAAAATAAGAAGCAGCAACTTATGACTGGAAAGATTAATATTAACTTTAATTATCATTCCATATGGAATACAGAATAATAAGTAGAATATGTTGTGCACGCTTTATTATCAGACTTTCTAGAAAGTAAAAAAAAAATTATTGAATTAGCATATACTGTTATATTACCACATCTAGCAACGTAACTTCAAGTTTTGTCCTCAGAAATTAAAACAAAGTTAGAAATATCTAAACGTAATCCAAACTATTGATTAAATAGTTTTATCAAACAGCACAACAGTAATATCTGTGTGCTATGTAGGCATAACATTGCCCAGTTATACTGAAAGTTTTTGTATGTAGTGTTCTTCTAGAGTTTATAAATCTTTGTTATTAAGTCTGCCACAGACTAAAAATGTCATTTGAAGTAAATTACATTTTCAGCATTCTTCTTTATATTTTTCATCAAATGGAATATCTATGATAAAACTCAGTGGGCTATCAGAAATTTAAGGTCAGGATTTTAGATTTCCAACCATTATGACATAAAACAACATTAAAAAATGTAGCAAACATCAGGATTACAAGGGAAAAGTGCAGAAATATTAATCCATTAAGACCTCTTTGTGTATATGGCATTCCGAAAATGCATCTCATCTGAGTAAACTTTCACTACAATATTTACAGATAAAAGATCAGTACATATCTAATAAATGCTGTTATTAGAAAACACTGTAATAATAAACTTCTTTGCTTTACTGACCAATTTATGAGAAGAAAAAGGCATTTTATACAAACAGGATAACATTAAAATGTAGTGTTGACCTCCACTCTTTCATAAGCAAATTCAATGTTGAATATAGGCTGTTTTGAAGACCCCCTTGAGCTTTGATTATTTTATTGTGAACTCTGTGGCTAGAATCACTTAACCAAGTCAAAAGATTATTTAGGGGCTTCCCATTCCTACCAAGGTCTAGTACAAATTGTAGTTAACTGATTAAGTTGAAGATCCCTTCTCTTGAATGTTTTCATGGTTTTGTTCCTTGGAGTACTCCAGTTACAAGACACCAAGCTGATTACATACATTGTAACCAATCTGTCTTGCTTTAAAATTTGTATGTAGGGTAATAACCATTGTAAGCATATGTAAAACTTCATACAAAGTTATTTTAGGGCTGCAGTTTGGCGCTTACTAAAATTTTATCTTCTAGTCTTTATCAAGCAATGCATTCAGCTATATTGATTTCATCAGGGGTGAACTATGCCTTATTCAGCCATAGAAATCCTACGTTCCAGGAACACAATCATACAAAGGGGTCAGGCTCTCCCTCTAAACTATGCATATCATTTATTTCCCAGAAGCTGAAGAAGGCATAAAAATCCTGTTAAACAAAGAAACTGCAGCTAAAATTTAAATTATATCCAACTGAGGTGACACAAATGGTTAGAGGAACAAGCAAGCTGCTCCCAAAATGGATTATAATTATAATACTTTATAATTAGCACCATCTTTGAATTTTTAAATATATTTATCTTTTAAAAATATTCAGATCTCTCATCCTCTGCAGACCTCCACTCTTCTTCTTTCTCTCTCTGTGTAAAGCTAAAGGAAAATTAAATGTTGGCATTTAAACTAGCTACATAAGTATGGCAGCCATCCAAAATTCATACAGACAAATCTGGAGAAATCTTTACATGTGTGAAAATAGTTAAAAAAGATTTTAGCACTCTAGACATTTTATCTGGGTAAGATCTTACGTAGTCGAAGATGATTGACAGCAGATCTTATGTTTCAAGATTTTAACAAAGAATGTGCAATGTCTAATAAATGGTATTCCTCACATAGTTCAGCCATTTATTTGTTCAAAAAACCACGAACAGAGCACTATGGGTCAGATGTTGAGGAAATGTTTCATTGTTTTATGTAGATGAGGCTGTCCTTTTGCACAGACCCACTATGTTTACCAAAATAGTTGCTAATTGTTACATAGAATATTACTTCTGCCACAGAAATGTGACCACTGAAGATTTAATGAGCTGAACCTGTGTCAAAAAGTAGTTTAATTTAGTGCTATGAATTTTGTTAAGTATTCATCATTGTGTATTTTTTTGCTCTAAGAAGCTTGTTTGCATGATTCACACAATTATAATCTATTGTATTTGCAGGTAGATTTGAGTTTATTTTTAATACTTCTTCAAAGTTTATTGAAATATGCACTGGGCATTTAGATTCTAAGAACAAATTTTAAAGGGTAATGAACCAGACTACAGTATTTTAAATGGACAATCCTGGTAAAATATGTCACTTCAGAATGAGAAATTGCTGACAAAAGTTTTCAGACTAGATGCCACTCTCACTTACAGTAATGTCAGTCAAGAATAAGCATTCTGAAGCAAATGCAATTATTCTGGATTTAAATCCATATATCTGAAATCACAGAGTGTTTCAATCTTCTCCATAATTTATCCAGGGTCGCTCATGTACTCTTTGTTCAGACAAACATACATTCAGGTAAATACATAGATGTCTGTGCTTGGGGAGAGAATTACAGATGATTATAACAGTAGGCAATTATAACACGAATTACTTAATTCTAGATGAAATTCATTCCCTCTGAAACTCCCTAGTGTGCACACACACACAAAAACACAGGCACACATACGCACATATAAACACAAGCACCCCTGTGAGAAACCTAGGGATGCAGGTTTTGTTCAAGGACTGCCACTGAGACTGAATAGTTAAATATGCATCTTCTAAACCACAGAGAGGCAAAGAAACAGTGGTGGTATCTGTGTCCACGAGTTACAATAATGCCCACAATGCCATGTTTGCAACCAAGGTCTTAGGACTCCTTGTAAGACAAAGGTATTTGCTTTAAGTAGAATAGAAAATCTAGCAGTTGAATGAATTTTATTAGCATTTTACATTTGTTATAAACCTAGTATAAAATCTTGCATAGGTCAAATGGAAGAAAAGCTTATATAAAACACACATCATAAAAAAGTCTTCAAACAATGAAAATACTTGAGAAGTTCTTTCATTTATCTTTATTATTTAGAATCACAGAATCACCAGGTTGGAAAAGACCCACTGGATCATCTTGTCCAACCATTCCTATCAAACACTAAACCATGCCCCTCAGCACCTCATCCACCTGTCCTTTAAACACCTCCAGGGAAGGTGAATCAACCACCTCCCTGGGCAGCCTCTGCCAGTGCCCAAGGACCCTTTCTGTGAAAATTTTTTTCCTAATATCCAGCCTAAACCTCCCCTGGCAGAGCTTGAGGCCATTCCCTCTTGTCCTGTCCTCTGTCACTTGGGAGAAAAGGCCAGCTCCCTCCTCTCTACAACCTCCTTTCAGGTAGTTATGGAGAGCAATGAGGTCTCCCCTCAGCCTCCTCTTCTCCAGGCTAAACAACCCCAACTCTCTCAGCTGCTGCTCCTAAGACTTGTTCTCCAGCTCCTTCACCAGCTTTGTTGCTCTTCTCTGGACTTGCTCCAGAGCCTCAACATCCTTCTTGTGGTGAGGGGCCCAGAACAGAACACAGTGTTTGAGGTGCGGTCTCACCAGTGCCGAGTACAGAGGGAGAATAACCTCCCCGGACCTGCTGGCCATGCCATTTCTGACACAAACCCAGATGCCATTGGCCTTCTTGGCCATCTGAGCACACTGCTCAGTCGGCTGTCAACCAACACACCCAGGTCCTTCTCCTCCAGGCAGCTTTCTAGCCAATCTTTCCCTAGTCTGTAGCACTGCATAGGGTTGTTGCACCTCAAGTGCAGGACCTGGCATTTGACCTTGTTAAACCTCATGCCTCAGCCTTGTCCTTATCCCCAGTCACAATTGTTCCATTTGCATCCAATAGGGACTGAATATTCTCACTAGTCCTCCTTTTATTGTTAATGTATTTATAGAAAGATTTCTTGTTCTCTATCACAGATTTGGTCAATCTGATTTCTAGTTGGGCTTTAGCCTTCCTGATTTTTTCTCTGCACCATCTCACTTCATCCCTGTAGCCCACCCAAGATGCCTATCCCATCTTCCAAAGCTCATAGACATTTCTTCTTTTTGATGTCCCTCAAGATCTCCCTACTCAACTAAGCTGTTCTTTTCCCCCACTGGCTCCTTTTCTGGAACATGGGGATAGCTTTCTCCTGAGCTGCTAGGATTTCCTTTTTGAAGAGCATCCAGCCCTAGTGGGCTTGCCCTTAAGGACTGCCTCCCAGGGATCTCTGCCAACCAGCCTTCTGAACAGTCCAAAGTCTGCCTTCTGGAAGTTCTGCTAATTCCCCTCTTCACCTCACCTAGAACTGAAAAACCTATCATCTCATGATCACTTTGCCCCAGGTATCCACCAAATATCACAACCCCCACAAGGCCTTCTCTGTGTGAAGTTTTGTTCAGAGATGTCATCTAATTAATCACTTTACTGTTTTTTATTACCTCTTAGCATATAGCAAGGTACATGAAAATCAATGGAGCTCTTTTCTGTCTGGGCTAAAATTTATGTCCAGTATAACACCAATGAGTCAAGATTAATTTTATACCATGTTTGCTCTTCTATTGCTGTATAAGAATATAATTTTGCTATTGTTTTCTCTCCCTTCCTCAAGTGCCATTTGTATAAAGTATTATGTGCCATAAATTATTCATGGCAGAAATAGTAGTACTATTGACCACATATAACTGTTTATCATTGTATTTACTATTGTGCTTTCTCCCTTCCTGCCCTGGATACACTTCCTGCAATGCCTCCAAAATACAAGGAGAGCAGAAAAACTATGAATCATGGTCACCAGAGGTATTTCTGGTACAGATACAGTGTGATAAACACTAGCTACAAAATGCTAGTTTGTCTGGAGAGAGGAGAGATCACATTAACTCCTATGGTCTTCACTAGAATTTAATTCTGGCCTGAAGGAAAGATGAAAGCAGAGAGTCATCAAAACAAATGTTTTGAAATGCAGTTTTTCACTAAAAGGTGAAGAATTCTGGCTTCGGCAAGAGGCCAAATGATCAGTCACACTGTTATTTTAATAATTTATATGTACTTACCATTTTGTATCTTTTGAATTTTTAAAGAGTCCATTAATTCCATTTTCTATGAGATTCAGTAGTGTTTACTGTTAATACAGCTTAGTGTGTGTTATTCATCTATTCCACATATTCACACAATGACACATCTGTGGGTCTTCTCATCACACCAGATATGATAATCTTTTAGTCAACCAGTGCAATGCCAACCTATGGCTCAAGATGGATTTTTATATTGCTAGAAGTTTTTGCTGTTACTAATGACAAAGACAACAATATTTACCTTCTTAAACTCTGGAGGAAATTACTCACTGTCCTTGCTAATAGGGTTAAGGATTATAAATGTGTTAAGTGACAAAAATATGGAAAAAAATATGGAAATGTCTTAATTTGTGGGAAAGAAGGCACATGCCCTATCTAACCTCAATACGTGGCTTGTTTCTTGTATTGACAAGTTAGTTTCTGGGTCTTTTGAAATTATTTTCCATCCCACCAAAAAGCAAAATCTAGTTATCAAAGAGTTTCCGATTTGTATGTTGATGGAAAATAGAACTTATTTTCTTCTGAGAGCATATTTTTTGTTTTGCTAAACTAATTTCACAGAAATAACAGAAGAGCCCATGAGTTCAAAAGTTTCTTTTCTTTTTTAATAAACCTAAATTACTCAAAGTACTGACACAACTAATTTGCTTACTTGTCTGCATGAGAAAAAAAAACTTAATATCTCAAACTGCTACTTTAGAAAATTAATTTACTCATTTAATTGTATTTTATGTGTCCAAAAATAATTTTAAGCTATTATTCTCCTTGTAGAAAGATAAATTATTTTGGAATTTTTCTGTACACATTAATGTTATTTGGAGCGATAACATACACTAAAACAAGTTGTAAAAGTTAAACTGGTGACTCACAGTAAATACAGTAGTCTTAGAAGTTTTCCAAATGTAGAAAAGTTCTTAACTTTTGTGTATGTTTCAAAAACTGTCCATTGTTCTTTGAACATGTTTTACATCCCTTTCCTATAGTGACAACCTCGTAGCTTGCTACTGATCTGCAGATCTATACACTTTGAACGCCTGCAACTTTTTGTCTCGGTTACCCCAGCATCTATTTTACATGCAAGTCTTAGATCTGTGACTTCATCATATCCATGTCCTGTCACCAGATACAGAAGCGCTTTGTTCTGTTTCTTTTCATGCTGGAACACTTTTTCTAGGGTTTGCTCCTTGTTCTGAAACATGAAAATGTGTGAAGCATAAAACTCCAGCTGTGAATACTTACCTCCCTGCAGTGTTAAAAAGTTCAATATACAAAACACCTGGTTTCAAGCAAAATGTACACTAAGATATATGGCAATGAGACAGATTTAATATACCCCATAGGGCCCTCAAGCAGTTTTTAAATTAAAGACACAACACAGTTTGGTTACTTTTTTTTTTAAATGAGCCTTTATTATTTCACAAATAATGAATTGATACGTCTTCCATCTGAAGAGAAAGTAATAGACAAAAAGATGTTTTGCGGTGAGCAGAAAGTATGAGGATTCATTGTTATGCAAATAAAGTCTGATATATAAAGTTTACATCATGAACAGAAAAAAAAATATTGTTCCATGAGGAAGATATGCATTGGCTCCACCAAAAAGACACCAATAACCTTGACATGCAGATTCATTCATGGGGCAGGTCTACAATTTACTTGAGGTTTAATTATTAACAATTTAGTATGGTTAAGATTTATTTTCATAACAGTTCAGATAACCAAATGTCAATACATTTGTACATAGACTCCTATTAGAGGTTTACAATAAAGTAAAGCCTGTTCCTTCCTACATTAAGTTCCGTAGATATTATTTTACTTTTATGGTTGAATGTACTTCCATACAGAGCTACTTGAACACCCTGGGGTATAGCTGTGTTTTGAAGTAACTGATAGGAAGTTCACAAGAAAAAATTAAGAAGTTGAAAAAAAAATCATAAGTCATCAAATATTGTTATTGTGAGTTCATACAACAGTTACAGATGGTTTTGCTCAGGCCCACATACTCATTTCTTCTAACATTAAATCTTGCCTATTTAGTAAGCCTTTCCTCTGGACAATACGAGTTTTGTCTTCACAGTGTTACATGTATAACAATGGGGACAATTTTCCCCAGTATACAGCCAGTATACACTTCTATTTACATAATTCAGATTTTAAAAGGAAAGAGTTCTGATATCCATAAGGCATGCATCGATAAAGTTAAAACTTGAAATTTTCCATACTTTTTTTCAGAAGAGTCTTTGTGGCACAGGTGTTTAATGCACTGATGACTCAATACACCAATGCACCTAAGTGTTAATGAAGAATAGAAAAATTTCATATATGATAGATGATGAATTTTGGAGCCTATGGATGAGGTCATCAGCTAGTGTAGAAGATCAGCTGAGCTTCACCCAATAGCTAGACTCCACATCTGCATCATTTGCAGCTAAGCCAAGGCCAGATATAGACCTCTCAGAAGACACAGAGAACTCTCCTTTGTAGAAGAGTGCAATCACACCTCAGCTAGATTATTCCTGAATCATCATGAGGAATTTAATATTGAAAGAGGTCTTAAAATAGCAGAGTACCTGTCAGGAGGTATTTCTGATCTGTAATGTAATAGCAGGTGGATATGCATACTGTTAAAGAATGCAGACATGAAGCATAAACAAGAAAGAAAGTACAAGAAAGTCATGCAGAAACAAATAACAGACTCAAAAGTAGAATTCAATGAGATGTTTCATTAATATCCTACAGAATTTTATAAGTTTTTTTATTTAATCATATCTTCCATTTTCAGTAGTCAATCACAGAAAAATCAGCAGGTTTCAATCACATATAATCTGAGGATTTTGTATTTTTTCTGCTAACAGTATTTATTACCCATGCTGCATACATTGGTGTAGAGGCACTTCAGCTGGGCTGTCAGCTGTGTCACCATCTTAGAGGAACATCTTTTAATTCCTTTGAGGCGTTTCACTGGTGTTTCCCTCTTGGTTCCTATTACCTCAAGAGACCCTGGCTCATGTCCATCAAAGTTCAGCTGTGCAGTGTATCCAGCATATCTCAGAGACACGGGCTGAGGGCCTTTGCTAACAGCTTGTCTCTCTAACCTTGGTGTACTATCCCTCAGCTTGTCTCCGAGAAGCCTGATGTTATCCCTGTCTCTCTTCAAGTCTAGTTACATTATTACGATTCCTTGATCTCTGCTATCTAGAACAGTAGTTGTTTAGCACTTTAATGATAAACTCCACAAGACATAATTTGTTTCCTTTGTCTTTTAAAAAGTCTACAAATGTCCGCTGACCTGTGTAGCTGGGTCAACACTGAAAAACAATTTATTAAAATTCTTTTCAAAGCCCTTTTGTGTAAGTTCTAGAACACAGTTTTCCTTTCCAGTCTACAAATGATAACACTATGAAATAGCATATTCAGAGTCCTAGGCATAATATGGAGAGGATTTCTTTAAAATAAAAATTAATTATGATAAAAGATGTTTATATTAATCTTTATTACAAAAAAAGTTTACTCTCCTCTTACATATTTATTTCTGTTATAGCTGAATTCCAGTAATATTCCACATAATTATTGCCAAAAGGTAAATTAAATACACATGTGAATACACAAGTTATTCTCAGCAAGATGATGTTAAATGATCAAAATTGAAATTGTCAACCATACACTCACAGAAGCTTCCTTTTCTTTTACATACATCTTTGAAGCAAAGGTAGGGTTTATTTTATTTTTCTGCCTTGTTTTGTTTTCCTTTGGAACAGCATAAATTTCTCATAATTTTCCATGTTCCCTAGAAAATATGAAGTTAGTCTGATGTCTGAAATAGTATTGTAAAGAGATGAATGCTTTTCATGTCTTTTTCAAGTATCATTGAGCGGTTCTTCCCAAACAATAAGCCAGTGAGAGCAGTTCTTCAGATATGTTTTCTACGGCTTTTAGGTTATGAATTTCTACCTGATATCAGCACGTAGAACACTATCTGGAGACACTTAGGAAAGGGAAGAGTATCTATTTTAATTATGCCACTGACACAGACTTTTAATTGGTACTTGTGATCACAATCCACTTACCCGTTCTTTCATCCCTTCATTTTTTAGGGTTTTTTTTTCTTTCATCAAAGCAAAGTTTCTGTCTTCAAAAATATTTTCTTCAACTCATCGTATCTATTTCAGAAAAGTACAATTTCAAGAAGTATTTGAACAGCAATGGTCTTATATGGACTCCTATGCATCTTTAATATCAGCAAAAAGTTTGATACATTGATATATTCAACTTCTGTTTGATAGTTAATAAAACATCTAGATTGCTTTTCTGCTTTGGAAGCCTCACTACATAGACTGTACCTCTCTGGCGGAAAATGATAAATTATTAAAATACAATTAAATGTCATAGAATCATAGAATGGTTTGAGTTGGAAGGGGCATTAAAGATTATCCAGTTCCAATCCCCCTGCCACGGGTAGGGACTTCCCACTAGATGGGGCTGCTCAAGGCCCCATCCAACCTGGAACTGAACACTTCTAGGGTTGAAGCATCCACAGCTTCCCTGGGCAACCTATTCCATTTCCTCACCATCCTCATTGTTAAGAATTTCCTCCTTATGTCTAGTCCTATCACTACATGACTTTGTATAATTAGACAAATTTGTATAATTAGTCAAGAGATGGCAGTGGTCCTTTTGCCTATGCTTATACTAATAAACTAAGCAGGTCTGGAGACCAATTCACATGTGATGTCATACTGCTTAGTTGCTCAAATATCTCTTAACATGTAACTTTTACTATAGCAAGAAGTTCTCTCTCGGGAAGATATTGGTTGGGATCAGGCATAAGCCAAGAGATGTTTTTAATAGCAGTATGAATAATGCCTTCATTTTCTGGAGTGAAAAGGGGTGTAGCCACATGGATACAGGATGTGCTATGACACCTGTCTTCCGGGCCAAAGAATACAGCCTATCTGATTATACTGATGCAGCCATTTATTGCATCTAAAACATTTTGATAAGCTGTCTGCAAAATGTATTTAGAGAAAATAATTTCTTGTCTATTCACAGCCGACCACTCTCATTCCATATATGCTCTTTTATTAGTTGATTTATTTGGTTGGTTTGGTTTATGTTTACTTTTCTTTAGAGTTCTGCTTTTGCATTTTTACATGAGCCTGATCTCTCCCTACTTTCAAACAAATCATATCTTCCTTCTTACGACAGAGCAGTTCCTGCTTTTGCTAATCCTGTGGCCTGAGATATTTTGGGTAGAATCTGTGGTTTCTCTGAATTTCTATCCTAATTAATCCTGGCTTTCCAACACCTTTGAGCCAAGTGCTAGCATAGAGCACTAGCAGTAACAAAATACTTTATTAAGGTTTCTTCTTTACCACCTGTACATTTCAGGTTTGCAGTAAACTAGGTTTTAGTATTTGACATTAATTCACATTAAGGTCTGGAGGAGTCTAGGCTTCTGCTCCTTTCTTTTCCCTCTCTGGAAAATAGGGGAAAGTACAGACAGATATCCTTATTGTCTGTTCTCAAGGTCCTCAAAGTGGTTAACTCTACTCTGCCATTACATCAGTGTTCACAGGCTACCTTTAATTACTGCTGGCATAGGTGAAGATAATAAGGACAGAAGTGAGACCAGTGTCTGATGAAGTTCATAACCTGTTTGCTCCTAAAGAGTGGTAAATTATGGACAACTTGAATAGTCTCTGAGTGGTTACAGAATTCCATTTCTCACCTAGATTTTTTTGAAACATGACACCATTACGTAGTGCCTGAGTATTATTCATGCTCTACCTACATGTCTCTAGATCTGAGTACAAGTAGTAAAGATGTTGAAAGAACGTTTACCTGTAACTCCCAATCTCATTTAATTATTCTGAACAATCTGGGAACCTTACTACTTCGAATTTCTCTCTTCAAATGGTTTCCATAAGAACAGAAAAAAGTCCCACATTAAAATATTTTAAGATCCAAGTCCTGGAAACAAGAAATATGTGCCTTAACTTCCTTATTTTAATGAAGCGACAAATCTCCGTGCAAGCTGATTATTCTTTGCTTTAAGAATAAGTTCTCCTACATCATAAACAGCATATTAATCAAGATTTTTTCTTTTCAAAATGGATTCATAAGAATTCAACAAATAGAATAATTTTAATAGAAGAAATAAATCAAAGATAAGCCTGTAATGCCATGAATCCTAAACATGCTACATCAAGTTTCGCTTGTCCTGTTAACAGCGAAGTCAATACACTTACAAGCACGGAGTACTGACAGTAAAGAATAATTGGATAATCTTTTATAGGATCCATTTAGCATAATCTAAGACAGACATTCCCATTAAAAATAAGTACCTAAATTAGAATATTGAATCTTCTTGGGAAACCTACTAGGAAAGCAAGTATTAACTAATGAAGTATATCATCTATGGATGATAATTCTACGTGAATCTATGTGGTGCATCTATGGATGATATTAAATGAGGTGATTCAGTATTTTCTAATTATTATATTACGTATTTAAATTTTGTATTTGTGTAGGTAATGTCTGGGTGTACATCCAGACACAGATGAATGACTGAATCTTTGCTATAGATTTCCCCGTCTTTAACTAGTTGCCAATGATAAATTGTCATTAGCTATAACACATTGAATGGAAAATTACTGTAGCATTTCCTTTAAAGAAAGTAGTGGGCTGAAGAAAAAAAATGACTCATAGTCACACAAAGATTCCTAGAGATAATTTTAGGTTGTATTTTTGGCATTACACTCGCATAGGCCACTGCACAAACCCATAACATATTCTTTTTACACAATCTAAGTGACAAAACATAATTTCTGAGTGCAATGAGGAGCCACCATAAACCAGTCTCGTGCCATAGTAGAGAAACCACCGTGTTTGGTGAAGAAATAGGCAACTAATACAATCTTAGGACTTAGTGCTTCTATCTGGGCTCAGTTGCATTTTATTTCTGCAGTCTAGAGAGAAAGGAGAGTGAAAGTACTTTACTTCTCTGTGTAACTAAAGAAGGTGCTGAGGGAAAAAATAGTCACAAAAAGGCTGCTATTCCCATTCATACACTTATGCATGAGCACAAACAAATGCACTGATCAGATTTCATCTGTTTCAGAAGTGGGCAAAACAGGGCTTACCTACATGCCACATGTGTCAGGCGTCAAAGCTGATTGCCAATTTGTTTGCCACAATACACCATCTATCTTAAACAAATATTGACTTTTATTTTTCCTTTCTCCTTTTCTTATCCTTCTCTGTCTTCCTGATATTTATGCCACTTCCAAACTGTTACGTGATGAAACTAGGTGACTGAAGAAAATAAAAGCCATTTAGTCCCGCAGGTGGTCACAGACCAAGTGCAACAAAACTGTAATATTCTGGTGTACTGTTCAAGTAGGTCCTCAGTTTTGAGACAAAGCAAATATAGAATTCATATGTGTTAAAGAATTTAAATGTATGCATGTTATGGAGGAATACTAAATGAGTAAGAAAACTATTATATATGGGCAAGGGCCACAAAAATCAATGACCTATAAAGGTACTTTTAGACTGGAGTATTACTGGCCTTTTTCTGGGGGTACTTAATGATTATTTAAATTTCAAGCTACCTTTCCACTCAGCTTGATAACGAGAGGTAAATATGAGTACTTTATGTTTCTGAAATAAAATTTCTTTTCCGAAGTCACTTTTCAAATTAATTGATGATGATTCATTCTGACATTCCTGTAAAAAATGTTGTCAAACACTGTAACTCTATCATTGAAGGAAAAAAAGACAAGTCCTCTGTTCTCAGAAATCAAAGAAATACAAAGGAAAAAAGCCAACAGAATGATAAGCAAATTAATATATTTAGAAGAAAAAGAGTAAAACTTTCTTTAGTACTTGGAAAATTATACTACTATTGGTGACAGAGAATTAATTCAAATTGTGGTTATATATCTTCTGTAATGGTTTTCCAGGAATAAAAAATTTGTTTCTTAATAAATGTGGTTGTTAATCTGAGTAACACTTACAGCAGAAGGGAGAGGGGGATACTTTAGCCATCTGGTTAAAAAGAGTATAATCAGTAATTTTCCACAGCTGTTTATTTGGGTTCCAACTGTTTTGAAAATGTGTAGTGTGTTTCATCTGAGACACAGAACCAGAATGTCATTTCAGGAGCCAGGCTCTTTCACAGTTCCAACATGAACTTGCTACTCTACCCTGGGAGGACACATCCGTTCTCTCCTCTTGGGGTGTTAACAGAGAGTCTTTCAGGGCATGTTTATACTGTGAAATCTCATTCTGTGTTAGTGATACCCAGGCTAGCCCTGGGTTGATGGATACAGGTGTAGTGAATAATTCAGGGTTGTGTGGTGATATTGTTCTGAATATCACTGTAGCTTGGCTAAATTTGTCCCTTTTTCTCTCATCTTGTAAGAGAAAAGGCACACAAATAAACACTACATTTAGTGGTAAAGAAATGCTCATTCATGGAAAATTCGCCATGGAATATGACATTTTGAACGAAATGCTAGCCTCAAAAAAGGGTAGTATCAATTTCCATGTATTAAAAGAAATTGAATACACTACACAGCTGTTGTACCTGATCCTTACAAGTAGTGAAGCTAATTAGCCTTGGCACAGCAACACATTGACATTGTTACATTGCTCAGATTGTGTCAGAGTAGTTCAGGTATCTCCACAAAACTGCACAGTTCAGTGCAGGCATACAGAACAGGAATAAAATTCTCACTTCCCATACTCTACTGCTTAGATAATGCCAAATCTGAAATAATGAAATAATAAGTCAGTAATTAAAGAAGCGTTTATAGCAGAAACAAACTCTTGCTAACAGACTGGAGTGGAGGACAGATGAGAAAGAAATGGTGAGGACAGAAATCTAAGAAATAATATGTGAAGTTGTATATACCAAAGTCATGCTTATAATTTTAGCTCCTGTTGTGTAATATAAATAAAAATAATAACTTCAATCAGAAAATGTAAAATTTCAGGTAATACAGGAATTTCTACAGGACCCTCCTTGAGGGTGAACAGCATTCCAGATGACTGAGACAAAGGAGCATTTAAGATATTAAATATCACTTCTAATTGAACAATTATTTCTTTTTCTTCTGAAACATCATGAGAATCTACCTATTTACTTTTTTTCACACAGCATTCACATGTGTTTTGGAACTTGGTCTCACTATAGAACAGGCAATGAGAGAAAACCATACAGAAGTATGAAAACATTTTGTAATAAAGAATTTATATTCATATCACATACATGTGTATATTATATATTTGCTTTATCTCCACTTATTTTCTATCTACACAACAGCTAAATATTTTTACAATCATACTATCCCTGATAAATGTCTGTATTACTGTTAATGTTGTAACTGGATTGTATAGTCTATGCATTTTCTGTACATGGTCCCTTAAGTTCCAAGCATGCACAGGTACATTAACATTAAGATTGAAAAATGAGATTTCTTTCCTGTCACCCCAAACGGAGCAGTGCATTTTTTTTCTACCATTCTATGTGGATTTCAATGGCACATGGAAAACCTATGAACTGGAAACAGTTATTCATTTAATATTTCCTTTACTTTATGCAAGCAGTATTTCAGCAAATCCAACTGGCAGCGTGCTCTCTGGATCCAACCCATAAGATGACTATGCCTAATTTGTCTCTACAGGTTTGTAAAATAGCTGTCAATGTAACCTGAAAAAGCAAACATTAGAGACCTTTTGCTTTTAAATACTCCTGTGGACTGGGAGGTACCAACAGCTGCAAGTTTCCACAGGCTAGTCATCAAGTCCTGTGATTTGAATTTTGCCTGATATTGGACCATTGTCCTGATTTTCACTGGGATAGAGGTGATTTTCTTTCTAGTAGCTGGTATAGTGCTGTGTGTTGATAACATACTGATTTTTATTTGTTGATGAGCACTGCTTACACTAAGTCAAGGACTTTTCAGCTTCTCATACAGCCCTGCCAGCAAAGAGGCTGGGGGTGCACAAGACGATGGAAGGGGACATGGGCAGGACTGCTGACCCAAACTGGCCAAAGGAGTATTCCGTACTATATGATATCATGCTAAACATTGCTTGGGTACTGGCTGGACACTGGTCAGCTGGTGATGAGCAATTGCACTGTGCATCGCTTGTATTGTTTATTCTTTTATCATCATTAATATTATCTTCCCTTCCTTTTCTGTCCTATTCCATTGACTTTATTACTTTATTTCAAACCAAAAGTTTTAGCTTTCTTTCCCATTTCTCTCCCCATCCCACTATGGGATGTGGGGTGGGGGTTGTGTGAGTGAATGGCTGTGTGGTGTTTAGCTGCCTGCTAAGTTAATCCACAGCAACCATCAATAAATGATTCTTGGTTGGATAAAGGGCTTGTCAATGCTCACTTGATGTAAAACATAATAGAAGTGCCAGAAGTGGATAAGACCTGAATGCTTCCCTTCCAATACTACCTCCTACTTCTAAACAGGGTTTATGGCTAATGTTATGCTGGGTTGTGCTGCATGGTCCTCTGTATAGCCAGGAAAAGGCCTTTGTTTAATACTGTGACTGTATTTGCTGTTAGACTGGCACTGTGGAAACAGTTGCAAAAGTTAGCTTCTGATTTCTTCTGTGGTTCAGCATTTTTTTTTACACACAGGTAACATGAAAACAAATGGCAGGTTTTCAGTGGTGCATGCCACCAAAATACCTCCCTGTCTTTTATCTCAGTCTTCTCCCTTTGGATTTTATTGTAAGAAAATCACTCCTGCTTTCTTTCTCAGTGATGTGTCACAGAGATTCAGGCAACATTATACCTGCTTTTGTGTCACAACCAAAATAGATCAGGCCCTTCAGGGAGCAATCAATTGTTATCAGTTTGTGAAAGCAATCAGAAAACCTGCAGTTACAAAATTGCAATAATGGGAATGCTTAAGCAACACAAGTAATTTTAACATGAACAGGCTTCCACTTTAGTATCTCTCCAGAAGTATTTATAGAAAGAAGGAAAAAGTCTAAACCAATTAAAATATGTGGATTTTTAGGAGGGAGACGGACTGAAATAAATACCTCGGTTGGAGGTGCAATACCCAGTTAATTCTCTACCATTGCACAGGGGGAAATCATACTTTTGTCAACAAATTTCTTATGCTCTTACTTCTTCATGTTAAAGTCATTGACCAAAGTTACTGCCAGTCAAGGATTGTTTTTGGAAAGTTATTCTGTCTCAAACCAAAAAGGGGGAGAAGCTTTTAAGCTCTTTTATTCTGAATGTGTGTGTGGCTATTTGAAAGGCTGTTATCAGCACGTCAGGGTGTGCTACTTTGGCGTCGTCTGGCTGTGAAGCAGTACAATGCATCCTAAGTAAGAGTTGCAAGGTGATCTCAGTTAAACCAGGCCTCCCATACCTACCATCAAGGGTGACAGGTAGAGGGAATTTTTAAGTAATTCATGACTGCAATTCAAACTGAGTGTAACATCAAAGTCTCCACTCGAGTTACTTCACTTCCCTTTCATCAGGCATTTTTTAAATTGAAAGGTGTTGAACAATATTTCAGAATTATTTCTTTTGCCCAGGAGCATGACAGAAACCAGAATCATGGATTCCTCAGTGTTAATAAACATTTGGTACGCACTTAAGTTAAACATCTGCTTAAATATGAACAAATGCTCATTTCTCCTTTTCCAAGTCAAAACAAGAAGCATGTAATTCCTCTAAAGAAGATGCCTAGGTGTTTAATACTTTCATAGTTACATATATTTATATATTTATGTGCTTTGAGGTACACTTTGCAGAAAGAAAGTGCAAGGTGCTGATCTAGCTGTCTCCCGTCTTGTGTGGCCTTGTAATTTCTCTTGTTTTGTGACTGGATACTTGCAAAATGTATTTTGTAAACTGTCCACATCTCATGCTTCCCCAAACTGAAAACTTGAGAATGTGCACATCTTTACTTTGATAAGAGGTTATGAATTTCCTCCCTCTGGTCTTTCCCCCAGGTGAAACATCTGTGGGAAAATACGGTGTATCTATATACAAATACAGTCTGTCTGTCTATCTCTATATATACATAATATATATATAAAATTACTATATCTTAATCTCTGATTAAGGCAAATTCTGGCCAAAGTGGAGCTCACAGCAAATCTCCAACAATTTGAGTGAGATATGATATTTTTTATGATACTTTTCTGCCGGCTGGATATTTTCATACATAATGCTGATATACTGACACCTTTCAAGGACATTGCAGCTATAAGTACACCAGTGAACTGAACTAATCAATAGCATAACATCAATGCCATTTAAAATGTCAATGTGATCTCTCACAATGTTTTAGACTACAAAACAGTAATGCTCTTTGGAAGTACCCAGGCATGGTTCTGGACAGACAAAACAGCGTCTTCCAAAGTCATTTCGGCCATATGAATGCAGTCTATATCACGCTACTTACCCTCTGGGACAGACAAAAATGCACATGTTATATTTTATTTCCCTCTTATTTATATCTTTTCCATAGAATACTTTATTTAAATAAAAGCTATGATGCCTGAATTTTCTGATTTATAAATTTCGTTTTTTAAAAGATTAGCTCCAAAAAAAGAGTTTAAAATTAATCTTAATTTCACTGAAGAGAATTCTCACATGAACTTTATTCAGATCTACTGAGCTTTATAATTTTAATATGCTAAAATATTGCATTTGGTTTTGACTGTAAACACTGTACTTCAGCACAGAAAATATTACAAAGAAATTAAAAATTAAAATAAATTAAATACTTTCATCTCAGATTATTGAGTGGAAATTTCCTTATTTTATGTCATTTCCCTACAATAATTTCAACCTGATTTGCTAACCATTTCAGTGGCATTATATGTATCAACACAAGTATTTCTACAAATGTCTATCCAATCATTTGTCATTATATGTCTTACAAAGATTTTGAACAAAAAATCTGTTTTTCTCTATGTGTCAAAAATACCATCCTAGATAACACTGTCTTCAAATTTGTGAATAAGGCTCAATATCCAGGACAAATACTTGTCCTTATAACTGACTGAAACTGTGTGGTGTATCTCCAAAGTTTAAAGGGACAGTGATGTAGTCACATATGCAGTCAGAAAACTTCCTGGCCTTATGTATTGTTTTAATTTTTTATTTGTAATGCAATATTTCACTGACCTGGAACACAAATAAAAGACTTACCATACCATATATCTTCTGTGCACACCTCATATCCTGTTCTTATATATTGCTTTCTACAGTTTACATTCATTTAGAATTTAGTCCATTGTAAATTATACTGAGAAAATAAATAGAAATGGTCAGTAATAAATATATGATCTGTTTGCTGTACCTGTGCACAAATAAGTGTTAAACCATCTCTGACAGGGATTATTTCAAGGCATCTGTGGATGCTATTGTGTGTATCAGACATAGAAAAATACATTACGGTATTAAAAATCCTAGTCTGACCTTCAGGCTCTTTGTTTCATAAAAAGTAGTAAATTTTGCTACATTCTGATATGAATGAAATGTAGGTATTTGAAAACCTGATTCAAACTGAAGAAAATGCTGACCATTAATTATGTGTTTAGTTAGTCTGCCGTTTCTACTGCCCATGGCAAGGGGATTGGAACTAGATGATCTTTAAGGTCCCTTCCAACCCAAACTATTCTATGATTCTATGCTTCTCCTATGTGTATCACTCTTGCTTACAGGTACCTTTATCCTCAGAAACTAATATAAACTTAACAGGAAAGTAGGTAAATAAACCCACAATTAATTTCACTTAGTATAGCTGTGGCATATTGATATATATACATACGAATATGTATTTATATAAATTTATGTATTTTTTCACTCTAAGACTCTAATAAAGTAAAACATCTGCCCTTGCATTAGTATGCATTTAGTATATCTCACAGCTGACCTACCTTTAAGATATGGCTCTGTGTATGAAGATTATTTTGGGCAAACACAGAGGAAAAATGATAAAAATATTTATAATAATATAGCTTACTGTCCAAACAAAATTTACTGTAATGTAAGGCCCATAAAAAGTTAACTAAATTCAATTAAAAGGTTATTTAAAGTTAATAGGATATTAAGAAAATGGATTGAGCCCGCAGAGATGTGACCTTTTGTGACAATGTATAAATTTAAGCGTCGGGACATTCATTCTTCATCTCAGTCTAGGGCAAATGTAGGAAGGAAAACAAATCCTAAATACAGTGTTTACAATCAGGACTAAATCAGGAAAAGAGTTAGAGAGCTCTAAGTTACTTAATCCTTCTCAGGAAAAAGATACTGGAGCTACTGTGGAGTCTCTAAATATGTAGGCTCCGTGCTTAAAGCAGTCAAAAGGGGAAAGAGATGCTAGGAACTGTTCGGAAGTAAACTGGAAATAAAACAAAAATATCAGCAAACCTCTGCTATCTATGTAATTTGCTTCTGTCTTGAATATAATTTGTAGTCCTGATCACCTCCTCTCTAACACAGGACCCTAGAACTAGAAAAAATTAGACAGAATATGACAAGGACAATCAAAGATGGGATATGAAAGATGAATACAAAATTATTAAATATTCAAAAAGGTGAATAAGAAATATTTGCCTACAACTTCTGACAACAAAGGACCAAAAAAGAAACAGAATAAAATATTTAAACACTATGTTTACTACAGGCATAACAGTATCCTTTTTCATGCCCTCTACAGTTATGAAATTCACAGACTCTGGATGACAACAGAGGAGGACAAATGCTTAAGTAGTTCATTGTGAATATGTATAACCCTCAGGAAACCTTTATAGAGGATTTCTTGAAGTGGGAAAATTATATTTAGGAATTTTCCCTGTCTACGTTGTTCTCTGCTTAAATTCTTTAATTGTTTACAAGTGGGCATATCTGACACAGACACTAAAGCAAATGAATATCTTGCCTAAATCCAGATAGCTGATTTTTCATAGTATCTTACACAACACAAAAATACACATTAGTGGTTTTTGAAAATAAGCATTTCAGAAAACACCACTATCGTTTTGGTAGACACTGAGCATATTATTTTTCTATATAAACTGTTCTTTGTATTAAGGTAAAAGAGCTGTGCAACATTTTGGAAGAAAAGCAAACACCTTGTTAGAAATCATATAGCATGATATGCCAAAATAAGTCAATTAAAACAATTATTCATAGGCCAGCTGTCTGTATTTAGAAATCTGTAATTCACATTCAGGTAAACCATATTTAAAAGAAGATGCAGGCAATGCTTCAGAGCAAGCAGTTATTCCAGGAGGATTTGTGGGCTTTATTTTATTTCATTTTATTTTCACGGATTCTCTAATAACTACCATATAAACACAGAATTACTTAAATGTTTATTAAGATTGCATCTGAGAAATCTTAAAGCTTGCTATTTTTTCTAAAATTTCTATGGAAAGAATTCTTCTAAAAGAAAAATTGGTCAGCAAGAGAGTGGTTAATGAAATCTAAAGGTAAAGGAAAGGTTAACACTAATAATATGCATGCAGAATTAATTAAAACAGAAGAAATTATCTGGAAAAACAGGAATAGAAAAACAAGAAAAGCCCTATTTCTCATTTCATGCAACTTAACTACAGTCCAGTATTATTGGAAGACAGTGATGTGGCAATGAAAAGGAAAAGTATTAAATATGTGATATTTTATTTATGTCTGGAAAGAAGTTCTATGTAAAAGACTGCATGCATGTAAGAAGAAATTGTGTAATTTGCTTTGTTTATTGGCAGCAAAGTGATAACAGTTTCACAAATACTGAGAAATATATCAAGAATTCTAGTAGAAACACACTAGAGAAATAATAGAATTAGTTGCCCCAAACTAACCATGGAGAGGGACTGTGAAATTGATACCCTTTTGGTCTCCACTGTGAAATCACAGACCTCAGGTTATATGAATGCTATTTTTCATTAAGAATGGATCTAATAACATGAAGTAACTAAAGTTCTGACAGCATTAGCCTATGCTTTTGAGAAGTTTCTGCTGCCTTTCACCTTAAATAATCCATTATTTTAACATCACCTGTACTTCATTATGTCTGGCATTTCCAAATAGCAGTGAATTTCTGTATGGTTTCATTAAATAGCTTAACAGACATTTTAAATCACACTGGCCAGAGACTTTACAAGTGTATTTTAGAAACTAACATGCTGAACTATAGTATGGGATCCTAGGCTCATTCATAATACAAACATTAAATAATACACATCTGGAAAAATGGACAAATGTCTTCAGCATTCATTGGGATCAAGCCTTCTACATCCATTTTCTCATAGTGATGCTTGCGTCTGCACTGACTCACACACATCTGTTCTGATCACTCTTCACTTTGCCACACCAGCTTTCGAACATCACTAAGAAAGAATCGGTGTCATGACTTTATTCTCACATTCTTATCATTAGGAAGCGATGATCAATTTAGTCTTCCATTTCTTCCTTTTGTACCCTGTAAACAACCTCTTAGTCTTGAGAGAAAATAATCCTTTGTTTAAAAGAGGGAGTGCGATTGGAACGACATTTTAGTTGAAGACGCATACCTCTGTCCTGGAATGCTGTCCATAAGAAAAAAACGTCTCCTTTCATCTCTGTTATCCAGCTAATACATGTTTAAGTTGTAAAAGACTCATTATTACTAATTACTTCTTGCAAGAAAGTAACCTGTAGAGTAGGAGTAGTAGTAGATTGCAGAGACATGTTGTTCATATCACAAAACAGATTAATAAAATTGAAAATTAAATAAAATAACTAGAATAACAGTATGCATAGGCATTGTGCATGTAAAGACCCAAAGTTATTTGGAACCTGGTTTGTTTGTATTCCAGATCTATACAAAAAAGCTTGTTTGTAAATATAACTTATTTCCCACAGAAAATTAAAATATCTTTAAAATGTCCTTTCACCTTGTATTGGAATAAAAAGCTAGCATTCAAAATTCTCCTTTGAAATTTCTTCCTAGGCTCTTGTTTGTTTGTTTGTAAAATGTTGGGCATCTTACCTTTATCTTCCTAAAGCCTTATTTCAGGGCTCGCTACAATTCTGAATTAAAACAAACAATGAAGAAAGCTTCTTTAGCGAATAGAATATATAAATGCTTAAAAAAAACCCATAAGAATTTTGAATATCTCTTGAAGGAAAAACAAATAAGGAAATAAACCTATAAAAGCCAAAATTAAAAAAACTAGACAGAACACAGCACTCATTCTGCCTTTTTGTGATTCACCAACTTTTATTCAAACAATGGGTGTTCATTCTACCTTACCCTATCTCAGGACTAAATTCTTGACATTAACATGGAATTATACTAACCTAGAATATTTATATTTTCCAGTTTTGACAGAATCCAAAATATGAAGTCAGAAACTTGGCCGCAGTTATTTGCAGAACTTCACATCATCTGCAAATAAAAGCTTCATGGTCCCATAGCTGAAGTCATACTTTTTGTGGTTCCAAAGTATTCATCCTTCAGTTACAATAAGTTCTAGGAGGCTGCTAAGTGGTGAAGATTGACTTTTCCAAGACCATATTTAGCCAATGAAGACAGATTTTCTTGCAGACAAACTGAACCTACAGCAGACAAACTGGTATGGGCTAATGAGTAAATAGCATCTCCAGTGTAAAAGCTGTCAAAACACCAGTGCCAGTAAGATAGGCTTTGCAAAAGCACACTTCATAAATGTGTTCATAACAGCTTAGAAGCAGTATACCCTCATGAAATCACTTTCTAAATGCTGAAGTAGTATCAAATGGGAATGCAAATGGAGGCACCTGTACCAAAACATGTTCTAATTGCTTTCTAGGTTTTGTTTTGTTGTAGTTGTCATTCCTAAAACCTTTTTGTTGCAATAGCAGATCCAATGCCTCACTTAAGAAAACAGTAGCATTGAAATATAACTTTAAGGTATTTTAAAAAGTTAACACTTCGCATATATATTTTATGTACACATTTCGCAATGTGTCAGTGATTGTGGAATGACCCCCAAAATCAGATGACCAGTCTAGAAAATGGTACTTTTATCAGTTTTTTCAGTGACTGATATTTTGTTTATATGCATACTACTATGGACGAGATAAGAAAGCTTTATCCTAATGTGTGCTGAAATTTTATGGGATTGCTTGCATAAACAATTGTTTCCAACTTTTACTGACAATACACTCTACTCCATCTTGGTTATAAGCACATAAGCCTCCATAGTAGCTGGAATAACTGCCTGCAAAAAGAAAAACATTTGGCATGTCCTCATTTGATCCATCAATTTTGTTGATATGATTTAGCTGGTATGATATGGCAGTTGTTGATAGGATTTACAGAAGCCAGTCAAGACCATGTGACTGCAGCTAGCCCTCTTCAAGATGACAGCAAAGGTCCTGCAGACCACAGTTAGAGTTGTTCCCAGTTAGACAGTTAACATGACCATGGAGTTGCCTGTGTTTAATTGTAATTACTAAAGAAGTCACGCATTGCTCTTTAAAGGTCAGGCCAGTTTTTCTCTGCAGTTATTGTGCCACTACTGAATGGCTTTCATCTCCACCGGCAAGAAATAAAAATTGAACAAATACATGCATTTACCTGTAAAAGAAAGTTATTTCTTGTTGTCTTCGAGGTTTTCCATTTGTTTTTTCTTGAAAGAACCTGTCTATATATACAACAATCATAAACACAGAAAAAAGTACAAAAGAAGGAAAATACCAGCTTAATTAATTGGATTTAATTCAAATACTCACAAAAACCCAATAAGAATTATTTGGCTAATGGAAACTCCAGATATTCAGATGTCCTCGATTTATTTCTACCAACTTCGTTTTCAGGAATATTCATTTTAATTTGATAGTAGACAGTCAGTTAGGGATTCTAAAATTAAGTTATGTTGTTGTGTTAAAGTAAAGCTCTCAAAGTCCTTATTTTAAGTTATTTTGTTGTGTTAAAGTAAATCTCCCTAAGTCCTTAGTGGTAGAAGTCCTTCCTTGATTGCTGGAAACACAGTAATTAAGGTATTATTTTTAGGATTTAATAAATGAAGAAAACATTATTCTTAACAGTTTAAGATTGGCTTTGCCCCCGTATTTTTAATTTTTAATCTTTTATGTTGCTGATCTTCAACACACCTGCATGAGAGGCACACTTCACCTGTAAATTTAAAAATTAAAAGATGAAATAATATATATTTTTTTAAGAAAGCAATTCAATATCTAAAACTTTTTACTTAGTTGTTTGTTTTCAATGCTGCTGGGGGTTATTTAGGGTAAGAAAGATGATCATTTTCAATGCCATTAGTCTAGACTTGAAATTCCAGTTTAAATACCACAGGGAATCTTAAAATATCCTTATATATATACATAATTTTTCCCCAAAGATGAACGTACAGCTGTTTTGTTCCTCTCTATCAAGACATAGTTACATATATAACTATGCCACTCAATTCTCTTCTCCAGGATCTTAATAGTTCACAGTTCACTATGTATGCCTTAGTTGAGTCCACTTGCAGGATCCTGCTAAGCTGTCTGTAATTTCTTTTAGATATTTTTATATTCATTAATCTCTTTATTGACTTCATAGTGCCTTTGTTTCTCCTAAGTCCCTGCATATGCCTGTTGTTCTTCCTGTATGTGCATGACAAGAGAGTTAAAGTACATGCTCTATTCCATTAGCTCTCAAGGACAAGCAGCAGGAGAGTTCAACACAGAATCTTTATTACTTAGGTTGGAAACCTAGGCTGGGCTTTAGGAGGCCAACACCACCAAGTCTTCAGTCAGTGCTTAATTACAGCTACAATAACAGCAATGCATAAGCACCATTGTTAGATGCACCCTGCAATATAGAACCATAGAATCATAGAATAACCAGGTTGGAAGAGACCCACCAGATCACCGAGTCCAACCATTCCTATCAAACACTAAACCATGCCCCTTAGCACCTCGTCCACCCATGCCTTAAACACCTCCAGGGAAGGTGAATCAACCACCTCCCTGGGCAGCCTCTGCCAGTGCCCAAGGACCCTTTCTGGGAAAATTTTTTTCCTAATGTCCAGCCTAAATCTCCCCTGGCAGAGCTTGAGGCCATTCCCTCTTGTCCTGTCCCCTGTCACTTGGGAGAAGAGGCCAGCACCCTCTTCTCTACAACCTCCTTTCAGGTAGTTATAGAGAGCAATGAGGTCTCCCCTCAGCCTCCTCTTCTCCAGGCTAAACAACCCCAGCTCTCTCAGCCGCTCCTCGTAAGACTTGTTCTCCAGCCCACTCACCAGCTTTGTTGCTCTTCTCTGGACTCGCTCTAGAGCCTCAACATCCTTCTCGTGGTGAAGGGCCCAGAACTGAACACAGTACTCGAGGAGCGGTCTCACCAGTGCCGAGTACAGAGGGAGAATAAACTCCCTGGACCTGCTGGTCACGCCGTTTCTGATACAAGCCAAGACGCCATTGGCCTTCTTGGCCACCTGGGCACACTGCTGGCTCATGTTCAGTCGGCTGTCAACCAACACCCCCAGGTCCCTCTCCTCCAGGCAGCTTTCTAGACAGACTTCTCCTAGTCTGTAGCACTGCATAGGGTTGTTGTGCCCCAGGTGCAGGAGCCGACATTTGGCCATTTTAAACCTCATCCCATTGGTCTCAGCCCAGCGGTCCAGCCTGTTCAGATCCCTTTGCAGAGCCTCCCGACCCTCCAGCAGATTGACGCTTCCACCCAGCTTAGTGTCGTCTCCAAACTTGCTAAGGGTACACTCAATGCCTTCATCCAGATCATTGATGAAGACATTGACCAGGGCTGGACCCAGCACTGAGCCCTGGGGAACCCCACTTGTCACTGGCCTCCAGCTGGATTTCACACCATTTCCCACCACTCTCTGGGCCCAGCCATCCAACCAGTTTTCCACCCAGGAGAGTGTGCGCCTGTCCAGCCCAGAGGCTGACAGTTTCCGAAGCAGAATGCTATGAGAAACTGTGTCAAAGGCTTTACTGAAGTCCAGGAAGACCACATCCACAGCCTTTCCCTCATCCAGCAGCCGAGTCACTTTGTCATAGAAGGCGATCAGGTTAGTTTGGCAAGACCTGCCTTTTGTGAACCCATGTTGACTGGGCCTGATCACCCGGTTCTCTTGCATGTGCTTCATGATAGCACTCAAGATCACCTGCTCCATGACTTTCCCTGGCACTGAGGTCAGACTGACAGGTCTGTAGTTCCCTGGATCCTCCCTGCAACCCTTATAGGTACTGTTGAGTCAAATGCACAAATACAGTTTGTAAATCTAGAATGAGAGTTTGCTAGAATGAACAAGAAGATTATGTGGAGAGTTTTACCTTTGCTCTTCTGGAAGTTGTTCAAAATGAGGAGTACTTCACTGTTGTGTAAATCAGCATGAAAAAATGGGTCTATACTTACAATGGAAATGCCCAGAACTGAAATAATATGATACAAAGTTTTCCTCTCACTCTTAGAACTCGTGCTTTTAAATACAGATAGCAAAGAAAGCAGAAAGAAAAATAAAGAAAGAAACCCAAGAGTAAGCTGTTAAATTAATTATAATAAAAATAAAATCATAAGCATATTCTTGAATTAGTAAGGTATTTGCAAAATGTGAAAAATCACTCTATTTTAAAAGATGGTGCCCACTTTCAAATCTTAACTTAAAAGTTTCCCATTTTTCTGATTGTGTTTATCTAAAATTTATTACAATTTTTTAAATTTAAAGTCTGAATGTTAGCAAGCTGATAAGTCTTCTTAGATTACTTTTATTACAACAGTTATTGTATCGAAATGATGGAAGACAATATGTGTTATATGCAACACAAATAATAAAACACAATTTGCTATTTTACTTTAGCTTACCTCTTATGTCTTCATTTCATAGGAAAATACTCTAAAAGACAGTTAAATAACTATAAAGTTACCAAAAAAAAAAAAGATTGGAATATCACTAAGGGGTCTAAGCAGATGTGAGTTAAAAATGTCACAGGAAAAGTACAATCTCTGTGTTATAATAAACTATATTACATATTTCCAGCTTCTGACCACAGTGCCATAAACACATTTAATGTGAAAAGTACTTTTTTTTCTTCCCAAAGAATGACTCAGCAAAGGATTTTTTCTCTTGAGTGTCTTTATATATGAAGGTAGCCCTGATGAGATCTGTGAGAATGTTTTCTTTAAACGTATTCATGTTCAGAAGCACCAGGGGGACTGAATTGTAACAATAACACAAGCTATTAAGAAACCTTTTGAAAAAGGGAACTAACCTCGATGTAAAACCTGTTGTAAGTGACAGGAGAATCAGATCCTTAATGTATATCTCTCATGGTAAGTAGCACTTCATTGCTTTAAGTGAAAACTGCAGCTATGCAACAAAGAGTGCATAACTACATCATTTCTCATTTTGTGAAAATGCTAACAGGACACAGACATCAAAACCTAGTATAAACTATTAACACAATACTCAAACAAACTGAAGTGATAAGTACAGATAAAAGTATCTGTATTGGCTGAGTCTTGGAGTGATGGCTGATTTATCTCGCAGAGCACTTTGAAATCAGTGTTTAATTCTTTTTTCCTCAGCTCTGGATCACAGGTCATTTACTTAAGTACACAAATCTATTTAAACAAACAATGTGCTTATGTGTCATTTTTCACTCTGCATGGCTGCAGTCCAGCTCAAAGGAGGCGGGGGTGGGAAGGGAATGATATAGGAAGAGCAACACAATTATCTTTGTCAGAAGAAATTAAGGGGCAGATCTTAAATTGATATACCTTAATATATCCCATCACTGTAATGTTTCTATCCATTAATACTCATTCATGTTGCTGAAAGCTCTGGAACAAGGTAGTCTAATGAAATTTACAAGGTAATCCTGGAGCAAAAAGTGTCATACTATCTACATTTCCACTAACATTGGGCCAAGTACTCAGATGTGCAAACTGGTGACTTGCAGTAAATTACTCAAATCAAGAAAGGGCATGGCATACCAACCAAGATTTTTTCACAAAAAGAAATCAGTATTGTTTATCCTAACTATGTAAGCCATGAAATAAGATACGAATTCCATGTGCCTTTTAGTTAAAATTGATGCATAAAAAGAGTGACACAGTGATTTAGACATGCTTGTTATATCTTTTTCACATATTCTGCTTTTAACTAAGTCTGGCATAAACCCCATACTTTAGCCCTCTGGGATTGGTCCAAGGCACAATGACTACTAGATCATGATCACTCTGCCTTGTAGGGTAGATGTATGGTCAGATGCTCACACTAGCTCTAGGTCCTATCCATTGACCTCAGATGACTGGTAGCTTGGAGTGCCCTTGAGGCTAAGCTGAGTAAAATGCCCTTCCAGACTAATTTACATGCTAAGATTAACGGCCCTTGGATTTAGTGATGGACCATAGGATTTTATAAGTACTGGATATTTTTCCAGTTACCCCTTCTGGTGACTGGAACAATTAGGACAGAATTTTTTTTTTGTTCACAGACAGACTGACAAGAGTAGAGTAAATTGCTAGTCTTTCTCCATTGGTTCTATCTTCAGCTCTAAGATTAAGGCATACGGATGAGGATGTTATCTTCAAGTTGGTTACCTTCCATGTGTAAGATATTGTTGTCTACTGTTAATTGAATAGGTTAATGTGTTAATTTATAAGACTCTTTCATAGGATCTGCTTCTCTAATAACAGGAAATAAAATATGAGTTCATTTTTTTTACATAATCAGGTGGTTTGAGACCTTATTGTTTTTGCTAATAAGTTTACATGTCAGATGAATACAGATACAGGAATGAAATTAGTTACATTAATATAATTGGGCTTTTTCTTTTTCTTGCATATTCAGAATGCATTTCCCTAGATTTCATTTCATCACGCTCTTCAGGCTTGCAATTAACATATAAGAGCAACCACATGAATGTCAAGATATTTTCATCTCAGATACATGCAATGAAATTGCAAAATACGGTCTTTTATGAGTGGCTTAATCTCCCTATTACTGTCTGGCCAAAAATATGCAATGAGCCTTAGTCAGGTCTGGAACTCATTCTGCCTTCATCTCACCTGCATGTTCTGCATTACTTACTGTGCAGCTAATGCTGACAGACGTAGACATATGCATTTCTAAGGATCTCAGGTTCTCAAAATTGCTTTCCTCACATGTTCAAGATTATCAGCCCCATATTGATGTCCTCTGAAATTCCAGAATATTCACCAGGCCATTGGGTACAACTTTGGTTAGTGCATAGAGTCAGGTCATAGCTTTCAAGGCACTCCAGTGCAGGAATATTGTAGAGAATCTTCTGCCAGGCTCTGAGATGCAGTTGCGCTTGTGCAGAACGGTAAGATGAGAGCAGGTACATATTTGCTTGAAGTTCTAGGCTATCATTTTTCTTCCATTCCATTGGACATGCTTTTGTCTTACACCATGGAAAATAGTAAACAGCCATGAACTTGTATAGTTTTCTCTATGTCTGAGGCTGAAACATGAAATGATATGGGCAATCTGACACTTCCACTTGAGTAACAAATATGCTTTTTGACAACTGCCAAGTATCAGATGATGAACTGAAGATATCATTATTACTTCATTATTTATCAAGGATGTGATTACAGTTTCTTTTCTGGTAAATGATCTCAGCATAATGATTTTACAAAGCAGTGCCTTTCTCGTGTGATGAGACAGCAGTCAGTCTCCATTAGCTGTCTGGTAACTTATAATGATGTAATTCAAGGCCCCCAAAAAGTAAAAAATTATTAAAAGCAATGAAATAATATTTATTTCTACAAATTCTTCTATCTGGAGTGTGTCATGCATTACATTACATCAGTGAGCTGACATAGAAGTTGAAAATATATTTTTTTCCATTGAAGAAAGTAAATGTATGTCCTGTACTCCAAAGTGAATCTCAGGTTGTGTTAAAAGAACTCAGATAAACACTAATAACCAGATAAAATTGGTGTTACTGTAACATCTCATTCAAATGACACAACTGTAATAACTGTATAGAACTCCACTAACAGTGAGGAAGAATGTGTTACTTTTAACAGAACATCTGTGATCTTTAGCAAGAATACTTTCACAATATTTTCACAAAAATCTGTCTTAAGTGTTAATAGGATAACAAGCTTAATTGATAAATTCAACCTAAAGGGAAGAGCTTTTTTTCTTAAAAAAAAAAGAAGAGCAGCATAAAAAATAGCTTTTATTTATTCTTAACTCTTAAAAAGAAAATTGTATATGTACTAATTTTTAAGTGAAACTTTTCAAAGAAGGTATAATTGAAGTTTAGTTTTCAGTTAATCCAAAAGATCATTGAACCCAGCCCTGTCATTATTTGAACTAAATTTGCAAATTTACAATTAGTAACTATAATTTAAGGGATCAAAGATAGCCTCTCTCTTTTTCCCATTACTGGGGAATTCTGAGCTGCAAATGGATCCTAAACTACATAAAAATGGTAGGTTTGCTTCTTTGAAATGCATATTGCAATTTAGGACTGTCTAAAGCTCAGGCTTAGTAAAAATAAAGGAACAGCAAGATTAAAGGAACTCTGAACCATGAGACTTCCATGATCCCGAAACCATTCATGTGACACATGAATATATTTGTTGAAGGAAGCAGCAGAAAGTTTTGTGGAGTCATCCTTCCTTTACTCATTCTGAACTCCAGAAATTCCTGTTGCCGCCTGTATTTATTGCTTTTATTCAGTGTTGAACTTTAGGAAAAAAGATAACAAAACAAAACCAAAAAACGCAACAACAAAAAAATGCTGGCTTCTGCTTAAGGTAAATTATCCCATGCTGATTCTAAAATAAAACTAAAACGAGTATGGGAAACTATGCCTGTGATATGGCACCTCTAGATATTCCCAGATTCACAGGTCTGGATGTGTGCTTGGTTGTGCTCTCACTTTGGTTATCTTCCAAGAGAATACAAACCCTTCACTGTTGCTTCACCTCAACGTACCCCAGTGTTCATTACAAAGTTTGCGTATGGGTAAATTCAGACTTAAGGTGTGCTCCACCAGGGTACTAGTGCAGGAAATAGAGATTTTGAGACTTTGCAATATGTCACTGCACATCCCAGTGACACCTTCCATGATTTCTATGATGGGGTAACAACATTGGTGGACACGGGAAAAGCCATTTATGTTATCTATCTGAACTTCTGTAAAACCTTTGACATGGTCCCACAAAATATCCTTCTCTCTAAATTGGAGAGTTGGATTTGATGGGTGGACTGTTTGGTGGATAAGGAATTGGTTGAATGGTCGCATTCAGAAAGTTGTGGCCAATGGCTTAATGTCCAACAGGAGATCTGCGACAAGTGGTGTCCCTCAGGGATCTATGTTGGGACCACTGCTGTCTGATATCTTCATCAATGATATAGACAATGAGTTCGAGCACGTCCTCAGCAAGTTTGCAGATTACACAAAACTGACTGGTATAGTCATCACACCAGAAGCATAGAATCATAAACTAACCAGGTTGGAAGAGACCCACTGGATCATTGAGTCCCAGAAGCATGGGTTGTTATCAAGAGGGACCTGGACAAACCGGAGAAGTGGGTGTCTGTGAACCTCATGAGGTCCATCAAGGCCAAGAGCAAGATCAGACACCTGGGTCAGGGCAATCCACAGTTTCTACACAGGATGGGGGATAATGTGATTAAGAGAGGCCCTGCAGAGAAGGACTTGGTGGTGCTGATGGTTGAAAAGCTGGGTATGAGCCAGCAATCGCACTTGCAGCCCAGAAGGCCAACTCTGTACTGAACTGCATCAAAAGAAGCTTGGCCAGCAGGTCAAGGGAGGTGATTCTACCCCTCTACTCCGCTTTTCTGTTGTTTTTTTTTCCCATAGAATAGTTCAGTATATAAGGTTATGATGCAATTATGGAACATGTGGGCGCATTAATAGTGACTTTGTTTGAAACAAAGTGGCTTCTGTTAGAGTATGTCATATGAGCACATATCTATTGATATATCTTTACTGAACTTATGATGAAGGTTTATTCGGTACAAGTTTCCAAGTGGTTATAGCAGTTCAACATTTGCAATAAAACATCATGCATGTCTAGTAGCAGTAAAGACAGACAAAAGAAGGGAAAATCAATCACAAAGCTCAATAAGATAAAAAGGATGACAAGTATTATAATTAGGAACAGAATGATAAATCAAACAGAATTTAGAACATCAAAAATGCTAAAGCTTTTATGACCTTGACATATTTCTTGATAGTTTCACAAAGAGATATTTACTGCAAAATGTGCAGCATAAGCACTTCTTGCAAATGCATCGCTAAATAGATTCTAGTAGCTGCTAGCGAGCAGAAATAAAATCTCACATTTGAACACTTAATGAGAAATAAAGATCATGGAATTATTCATATTGTAGAGTGTTATATTTTGAATGCTCTCTGGTCTTGTAAGTCAAAGACCATGGTCACATGACACAGCAATTTTGCCAACATTCAAATCAATTCAGATACTGTATTATATAATGATATTTGGCACATGTACGTACCTGCGCATACAACACAAACAAAAACCAAAAATTTGAACTCAATTTTCTAATTTCAGATAGTATTGCTGAAATGCTGAAGTTCAGTTTTTCTTACCTTACGTTCCTTTTATGTTCAGCAGACAGAGATCAATTACTTTCACAAGCACTGGCATGCAATACTCTGCACTGTTGAATCATTGGAATGGTTCCTGACCTAAAGTGACTTAGCCAAGCAACATGCTCAGAAACAATATTCAGGTATGGATAAAGATTGGGTGATTCCAAATGAATAGTTTGAATACCACTACCTGTGTTTGGGAGTAAGGGAATTTACCTGCTTAAGTACAGTTTGTAACACCAGAGCTGGCCTTTGGGGCCACAGAGTAGTCACTGCCCTGTTTTATTTTCCAGAGAGACTCAGGGACAGTGGAAAATATTGACTCAATTTTATGACTTTCAATACCATACTTAGTTACTTAATGTTAATGCATTACAGTTATAACAGTATCAAACTATTACATCCATAATTTTAATATAAATCCTATAATATAATCTCTGCTCCAACATATAGTTGTTTAAGGTAAAAAAAAAAGAGGTTTATATTTTGATTGTCTGAGTCTATAAAAGCATTAGTAGTCTAATAGTATTCCACTATCTCTTGTTTTTTCTTATTTTACTTATGATCTTTTTGGAATGTGATCACATATAGACATTCTGTCTAGTATTCCTAATTTCTGCTGCGGTTTGCAGTCTTTACCAATATACAACGGATGGATATATATCACATGGGAGATGTGATGCCTAAAATATTCACTCTACTGTATTCTTGACACTTGAATTCTAATTTATTTAAGGATATTAAGTATTTACAGTGCTTTCTCCTTAAAATCAGAACTTATGAGATTTGATGATGTGGTACATTAAGGAACACCAGTGAAAAATAAATTATCTATTGTTACTTTCAAGGCTTGATAACTAAAACACAAAAGAGACAAGGAAAAAGACAGGTAACATGAAAATGACGAGGACCTTCAAGGGAAACATATGTAGACCAGAAGACTATTTGTCTTCTCTGAATTATACTGACAGTAGGTCAACTTGGGCAAACTCATACATTTTTACAAGGTTGACATTCAATTGAGTTTAGCTTATGCAAAAAGTATTTTGGTGCTACATTTGCTGATACTACCATATTCCTTTCTTTCTTTCACTATTGCTTAGCTTTAAGAATGGCTAGGAGTCTGTGCAAGGGCATATTTTTATTCATAGTCATTGTCAGAGAGCCTGTGAAGCACAAAGGCACTGCAAAATTGATCAAGTAAAGAAGTTACTCAGGAGCTGATGAAAGCAGAGAACCAATGTATGACAGAGGTATAAATTGCCAGTTTGTAACCATAAAAGCTTTTGTGCTTTAGTCTAGTGGTGAAAAGCTTTAGTTTTGTGTAAGGAGCAAACTGAGTTTACATAAAATGTGTTTGGGAGAAAGATAAAGCCACGTGGGCTTAAGTGCATCAAGAATCCATGACACACGCCAATCTGCAGCAACACAAGCCTATAAAACAGGACAAAATATTCATAAGATTTTCTTTACAGAGGACAGCAATGATGGTAACGTGCAGCAAATATTGTAGCTTACAGTGCAGTGAATTGATGGTGACTGACTTCAAACATCTGAAGACAATTACATAGACTATACCAGCACTACCTTTATGACTCTTCAATGCTATGTCCAAGTATTTCCACAACAGGCTGTTTACATTAGTTTTTCACATTAAGCAAACTGCAGTTTACGTATATATTCTGCCTCTAATCTATTGTGTAGTTTGAAAGTGGCTGAAGTTTAGAGCAAGTAAGTTAAAATATGTGTAGTGAGAGATGATAAGTTGCAGTCCATCCCAAATTTTCATTTCAGATACTTACAAAGTAGGCTGAAGTAGGAACACACAATTAATGCCATATATTAGAGATATTTTATAATTATTTAAGTAGTTTTTGGTTCATTTACTCAAGCAATCAGTTTACACAGCCTGAAAATTTGCTGCTGAAAATGGTATGCAAAGTTAGATTCTGTATTAATTCTAAAGAATATTACTTCTCTAAGCAAGTCATTTTGAAATGAACATTTTACATATACACACTCAAAGCTTCCCAAAGAACACAAACAATTATTTTATTATTCTCAGTGCAATGTACAAACCCATGGAAAGACAGCAAAGACAAAAAGTACATTTTTCATGAAATTTCATCTGCAGTTTCTCTTCTGCTGTTAAAACATCATGTATCGTGCTTTTCAGCCCACTCCTTGTTTCTAATGCACCTGGACAACTTTTAACTTATTTTTAATCAGGAAACTAATTTGCAGGCATGAAACACTCCCGCCCTATCTTTATTATTAATAAAACCTGAAAGATTCAACTGCCTTGACCAGACAGGAAGTTTTTTCTTGTCCTTGAAAATAGAAAGCATTTGTTCAGACATTTATCTAGTACTTTTTCCCCTGTGGCCAGTCAGCTTTTAACTTCATTTCTTGTACTTCAGAAAAAAGAAAAAATATTAAGAAAAGGAGGAGGCATGAAACTGTTCATGATTTGCCTTACTTAATACAAAGTGAAAGTTGAAGTGTTTCATCCATGCCTAAAAAACGTACTGAAAGCTTGAGTCAGTTAAATTAATTGTTATGAATATATTATAGAATGAAGACACTTTTTTCTTCTTTCTCATATTACAAGCTCAGAGGTTTATATATATATTATTTTTTTTTTGACTGATAAATAAGCTTCTAGAAAAAAAGAGGGTTGGGACTGGCATTTTTTCCTCTGTTTGGAGGATTTTTCTTTTTTTTTTTTTTTAAATATTTACACTTTTTAGTCAAAGCAATCCAAGAAAACTGAAGGTATATCATGCCTAAAGGACTTACATTTTAATTTGAAGGGGGTGTGTGTATTTGTTTATTTACTCTTTTTACTAAGAAAAATCTTTAATACAGCATTCAGAAATATTTAAAATTTACTCTCTAACCTTATTTTATGCAGAAGCTCATTTTTTTTATCAGAACTAGGATGCTCTGCAGTGCATAATAGGGAATGAAATTAAGATTCAAGGTCTATCTCAGAAAGGACAGAATGAAAAAGGGACTGTCTTAATTTTATTTGTTGAATGGTTTGAGTAAGCCATTCATTAATATTTATTAAAAAAATAAAAATATGTAGACTTAAGTATACAAGATCAATTTTGTGTTATTGCATGCAAGAAATTGGTCCAGAATTGAAATGCATATATTCAGCACTATTCAGAGGTCCTAATAAATGAAAGTAATATAAATTAGATGTTAGCCTTTCTCTATTTAAATATAATGTCTGTAATAATTCTTAATGCAATCATTTATGCACAATCCTTCCTTTACCTTTAATTTTTAACCTTAGATGTTCTCCAGTCATTGTAAAATTGAAAGAAAACTGCTAATTCAGAAGGGTTGAAATTCAACTTATAATGGAAGCTAATGCCTTATTTATATACCAGTTAAACCTTATTTTGAAGGTTTAAGTAGGATTCAAGAGATGAAGTGGCCTGTGCCATATCTCTGCATAGAAATGAATTTCTCTCTAGCAAAAGCTCAGCTGTTACAAAAGATTTTGAGTATTCTGTGAACTCAAAAAAAACCACTCAGAGATCATATAAAGAGCTATGTTAACTGTTTTGTTTCTGAGATAGAAACCACATTTCTTTCAATACTGATAAAATTTAGCAGAAGTAGGTATGCTTACCATTCTCTGATTATTGTTTTTTATTTTTTATTTCTTTTTTGTAAAAGTAAGGCCACAGAATTAATCAGTCCCATCTGCATGCACAAAAGACATGACATACGGGACAAAAAAATTCTGAAACAAAACTATGCTTCCTTTCACAAGCAATGGGGGAAATTAATGTCATCACTAAGCTGAAGACATAAAGAGATTCAAAATTAAAAATCCTTTGAAAGCTTTCAACAAGATTCCTATAATCAGCTGGAAGATAAGTAATGATCAAAGCCCTTTAAAATAATATTGCTCACCCCATTAGAACTGCTTAAATGTACCCCACCATTCATCAGAAATTATACAAGATTACTGCTGAAACTATGCCATTGTTTCAGTAAGAAGCCCAGATGTTTTAAGGTTAGATTTCACCACTCACATAAGGTTAAAAACCAAGAATTTAAAAGAAACCAAACCAAACAAAAACATAACAACCCCCCCCGAAACCAGCTGCAGCTATAATCCTTAATTACCATTAATGTAACAGTTCATAGGTGTTCAGTTGCTCTGACTAATTGCCTTATACTGAAATTGAGTCACAGAAGGGAAAAGAAAGTGAGTGTTTTTCCGAATTAAGTGATATTAGGATTTTGGTTGGTTTGCCTTTTCCTTTTCTAAAGAAAAGACAGTATAAACTTATTGTTTTGGGGTTTTTTTTTCTGAAAGAATATGTTTTCTTTTGTTAAATATCATCTTGGCTACACTGTGATTGGTGAGAAGAGAAAAGCACAGTTCTGCATCTATATATTACCAATGTTGCCCTATGAATCAGCCTCAGGGACATTCCGTACAGCAGTGGCAAGTTAGAATCTGAAAACCTCTCAAAACAGAAGTCCAGAATAATGTCTCTTTGACAGTTCTACGAAACATTTGAGGTTTATTTTCTAATGCACTCTGTGCTTTTAATAGCAATGTTTTTATTGGTTTTGTCAATAATAATTTGAAGTGGTCACCTTGTCTCTTCCTTTGGACATTCTGAGGTAGCTCATATAGCATTTCTTATTAGCTTTACTTGTGGATGGAGAAAATTTGCAATGTTTCACAAATTACTTGGTGCAAGCTGTTTTAAAATGAATGTCATTTTTTAGTATATGCAGTGTGCAAACTCAATTTGATTGTCACATTTATTTACTTAGGTTTAAAGGCACACAAGTATAAGAACATCTATTCTATGTTTCAGGTATGCTTGGCAATATACTGCAGTGAAAAAATGTGTATGATTTCAAAACAGCAGCACATTCCCCTCAAATATTCACACACAAATAAGACAAACACTATTCAAATCAAATCAACATATCTCCATTTTATCTATATCCTGAGTACATTGCATACCCTATTCCAAATAATTTTGTTATTCTGAAATGTTCTTCAACAGTTTTGAAACAGCAACCCCTGGCACCATGTTCATGATTAAATTGCTTTGAAACCCAGGGAATTTCAATTACCTCTACAAAATTACTCTGTGGCACAGAACTCCAAGAAATCTTTCAGACAAGGTTAATCTATGACAGCAAATATCCAACCAAAAATAACAGGCAACTACTGCAAGTAATGAATAGATTAGATTAGATTAGATTAGATTAGATTAGATTAGATTAGATTAGATTAGATTAGATTATTTTCAGTTGGGAAAGGCCTACAATGATCATCTAGTTCAACTGCATGACCAATTCAGGGTTGACCAAATGTTAAATCATGTTATTAAGGCCATTGTCCAAATGCCTCCTCAGCAATGACAGGCATGGGGCATTGACCACCTCCCTAGGAAGACTGTTCCAGTGGTTGATCACATTCTAGGTAAAGAAATACTTCTTAATGTCCAGTCTAAACCTGCTCTGGCACAGCTTGGAATCATTCCCACGTAGCTTATCACTGGATACTAGGGAGAAGAGTTCAGCGCCTCCCTCTCCACTTCCCCTCCTCAGGAACCTGTAGAAGGCAATCACGCTGCCTCTCAGCTTCCTGTTTTCCAAAATAGACAAACCCAAAATCCTTAGCTGCCCCACATAGGACAAGCCTTCCAATCTTTTCTCTAGCTTTGTTGCCCTCCGCTGGAAATATATGAGTACCTTAACATTGTTCTTAAATTATACAGCCCAGAACCACACACAGTACTCCATATGAGGCTGCACCAGTGCTGAATACAGTGGAATGATCAACTCTTTTGACCAGCCGGTTATACTGTGTTTGATGCACCCCAGGATGCAGTTTGCCTTCTTAGTTGCCAGGTCACACCAACTCCAATTGAGTCTGCTGTCAAGCAGAACTCCCAGATATCTTTCTGAAGGGTGACTCTCCAACCATTCTTCTCCTAGTCCATACTTCTGTTCAGCATTACTCTGTCCTAGATGCACAATCTGGCATGTAAATTTGTCAAATTTCATCCATTTAATTGGTATCCAATGCCTAAACCTACCTAGATACTTCTGCAAGACCTCTTGTCCCTCAAGAGATTCGACAGACCTTACCAGTATTATCAGTAAACTTGTTAATGGTGCATCTGACTCATGCATCCAGATAGTTGAACAGAACTGTCCCTAGAATTGAACCATGAGGAGCACCACTGGTGACCAGTCACCACCCATATGTAGACCCTTTCACTAAAACCCAACATGAACCTGTTGAAACTTAATAATGAGATTGTATTTTCTTCATCAAGAACATTATGGATTTTTTTCAGCATTGATCCCAGGTTTATAAAACACTAGTCATAGAAAGCATACTTTCTTCATCATGAGGGTGGTGAAACACTGGAACAGGTTGCCTATGGAAGTTGTGGATGCTCCTTCCCTGGAGGTGTTCAAGGCCAGATTGGATGGGGCCTTAAGCAGCCTGATCTAGTGGGACGAATCCCTGCCCATGGCAGGGGGGTTGTAACTAGATGAACTTTAAGGTCCCTTCCAACCCAAACCATTCTATGATTCTATAATACTGCACTACCAAATCTTAAATGCAAAAAGGTCAGGTATTGATAGCAAAGGTTGGATTTCACTTGAGAGTGCTCACTGATGTTTCCCTAGGAAATGAATAAATTCCCTTTGAATGAATAAAAGGAATCCTATTCACATTTTATACTTATCCAGAATAAATATGGGGATAAAACAAAAAACTTGGTCATGATTCATTTCAAAGAGAAGATAATTAACCAAGTGTAGAAAAGTTCAGTGTCTATCAAAGCAGGATAAAACACCAGTTGAGAAAGGAAGTCAGATTGTCTCATTGCATCTTCTTGCACAATTTTTACCTGAAATGAATGACTAGATATAAGCCATTCTCCCATTAAGAGATAACTTTCCAAGCAGGAAATGAACAAGTTTCCTTTAAAGCAACCAGTTGGCTTCTATATTGAAAAGGAAAACCTTTGTCAAGAAAGGAGTCAGTATTTTCATAGCAGCTCCAAAAAAACAGGTTAAGGAGGGACACCTCACGATACGGAGCAGAATTTTCTCAAAATAGTGGGATTTTAGTGCTAATTGCAAACCAAGTAAATATTTATTTTCCTGAGTCAGGAGGCACAGATTTTTAATTCTTAATTTCTAAATTTGTAAAGGGCAAAAAATCCCAAACCTCAACTCCTTGTACAACTTCACAAAATAATTGATGACACAGGAGCAGATGTGAGATGTAAGGGATGTCAGCATGACAATTGCTTAGAGCTTTACACTACAGAAATTCCCAGTAGACTAAGCAAGGTAGTTGGGCAAGTAATTTGCCAGGGTGAGAGGGAAAGAGTCTGTGGCTTAACCTCTTCCTTGAGCACCTGTTTAAGAATAATAAGAACTCTTCACATTTCTCCTCTTAAACTGCAAAGGACATGTGCTATAAATTTGCTGAAATGTGAGAATACTCTGAGTCTGATTTAGCTGGAGTAAATCTGTGGTGGCCTTCTCCCTTTAATGGATATATGCCATGTGTGAATTTGGCTGTTGAGTGGGAATTCTGACTTTTTGTTTGGGGCTATTTTTGTTATCTAGCACTGGTACAGAATGCTGAAGGATACTGAAGACCTGAATTTGGCAGTGTAAATTGTTTTCCTTTTCCTATCTTTCAAAATCTATCATTTGTCTGGTTTTCCTAATACATAATTTTAACATATAAATTCATATAACTGAAATTCGACTAGTGGTGTCCAAGAAAGCTGAATTTTAAAGAGTGAGATGTATAAAGCACTCATATCTACCCAAAACTGTACCTCTGCTGAAAGTTTTGAACTGAAATTATCTCATGTTCAGTCTATATTTAAATGTTTATGTGTTGCAAACACTTACAATGGACAACAATTCAATCATTCAACAAAGGAATTATTTCATTGGAAAAAAGTCCATAAAGCTACATGAATGGCTATGAAAATAGAAAGATATTGTATTAGAAACCAGAACTGAAGATCATTGAATTTCACACCAGATATCTTGGAAATTTTATGCTGGTGGTACTGAAGTTTTGCTCAGAATCTGACATTCATACATACTTGCGAGCATTAGTTTCTTAACACACTTCCTCTATCCTTCTAAATTAAGCAGTGAAAAAAGCTTTTAGATATAGTAATTGATGTCTACCTATGGCTGGAGCTTTATCAGATGAAAGGATTTACTGAAAAAGTTTGAATTTGTATGAATCACAGGTTGTAGATTCCAGTATTTTAGGTTCTGCTTCACAGTGTAATGCAATCTCCTTGGATTCACTCGTCCTTGTAGATATTTTTATAGAAGTTACTATTTCTAAGGCATTACTAGTACAGTGGTTGTGCTGTATTTACTCCAATTCAACAGAAGTTTTGGTGTTTAAAGACATAGTATTGAACAGTGTCAGGGATGTTTATCTCCCTGTAAGTTGCAGTAATAGCTGAGGTAGAAAATTAAAACAACCTTCAAGATTTCTAGTAAGTGGTAGTTGTGTTAAAATTTAAATTAAGTGTGCTTAGCTACTCTGCTTCTTGTATGAGGGCTTAAATCAGTAATAAGCCTCAAATTTATATTTCCGTCTTAAACGACTTAATTTAGCCATGTGTTCAGCTACATAGCAGTTAAAATGACTCAGCATGGAGACACATCTAAATGAAGGACGCACACTATGAAATTGGCAGAGGATCTTTGGGAAAAATTGTGTTGATATTTTTAGGGAGGGAGTGGGGGTTTATTTTATTTGTTTTGTTTTGGTTGGTTGGGGTTTTTTGTTAAAAACACAATCAAAACAGTCCCTGAAAAAAAATCTAATCCAGAATTAGGTCTGAAGGAAATGTTCTTGCATATGTTCTGGACATGAAATTCAGGAGTTTCTGTGTAATTTTAAAGTTCTTCAGAGGTGACATAGCCCAAAGTATCTAATGGGCTCGCTGATATTCCCTACCAAAAACAGATTAGGGGCTTTTAATGGACTTCATTGAAATCTGAATGATGTTATGAAAAATCACACTTCACTGAATTCATGTTTTATGGGAAAAGATGAGTAAGATATTTTTGTAGGATATTACATATGTTTTCTAAAATTCTTTACAAAACATCAAACATAGATTTGTCTTGCCCTACCCTGATCTTGTACTCAAATCATACTGTTATATTGCAATAATAATTTTAATTTTTTTAAGTATACTGTGATTACGTAGATTACAGTTTATTAATACTCTCTGTTTGTTAGACAGACACACTTCCATAACCACCTAGATTTAGCAGATTGCGGCTCAGATCTTATGCAACTCTGGTTTTTTGGTAGGGTTTTTTTACAAGCACAAGTAACATCTGTCCTTTTCAGTCTCTTCACAGCATCCAACTACTCTGACAGATGTTTCCAAAACCATGCTGTCTGCTAACATTTAAAGGAATACAGTATTTGCACAAACACAGGGAATTCCAATCTTAGTACTTCCCATACTGTTTTAATTTTTTAAAATCAACATTTTTTGTTCTATACCCATCATTTTGTTTTACTCCTCATAAAGCAGACATTGTGTGCACACATCTGTTAAATGTGGGCTGCATTTATTACAGTTCTGCTCTTCCAGAAACAGGAAGGATTAATTACCACAGACCGGCTCTAGAAGCACCCCCGTGTTTCTTAACACACAAAATTAATTCAGAGTTGACAAAACTCTTTCAGACACAACCTGCTTCCTGCTGATGGCGCTTTATTAGCATATTCTTCCCAGAAAAAAAAATGCCTCATAGACCCTTTTTACCTCTCTTCAGAGTTCAATTTGTAAAGCACTGAGTGACAGGCAGCAAAATGGCTTGAATATATCTATGGCAACTTGCCAAATTCTCCCGATAGAAGCACTTTGGAGCCTTTGTTCTGAGTACATTAAAGTCACAGAAGGTCCATGTACTGTAGACAGTACAGGGCAGGCAGGATGTTCACAGTAAGACAAAACAGCAGGTGATAAATGACATTAAATAACAGTGAGAATTTACCACAGACTAAATTAACTACTGGAGTGAAATGTTCTCAGCTCTAAGGCTATATTAACAGTGAATTTATAATCAAGTGATTATAATTCTTTTTAGTGTTCAAGGAAGTCTATAAGTAAAAATTATCAAGACAGCTCTATTTAATTCCAGCGACAAGCTGCTGGAATGGGTTCTAAAAATGATAAAGAATAACTCTTCTTTCCACCCTTATTGAGTAATTTATACAATAAGTACTTAAAAGTGAATTTGACTGTTGGATACCTGGCGTGCTCCTTTCCCTGAAAAATCACAGCCACACGGAGTTGCTCCTAGCTGATCAAACTCGTGAACAGGGACTTCTGTCATTTTTTCTTAGGAAACTTGCAAATGAAAATTTGCTGACTCTGAGTTGGGGTGGGGTGGGGAAGTGAATCACTGTCACTGATATGAAGTTTTATTGAGTTTTATATTTTATAAGAATATAAATATTAAAATTTAATTGAGAAACCATATCATCAAATGACATTATTTCATGGCTTTTTAATACTATCTGGATGTGTGGTTTCTGTGCTAGAAAACAACACCAGTATATTGTCTTTGGCTTTCAATATTTAATAAATATTTTACTATTCATTTAGCCAGTGATGTTTTTTCCACATGGAAAGACAATTTCTCAAGATTCACTACAGACTTTTTTCACATTTTGGTTTGTCTAGAGTCAACAAAGATTCTCTAGAATATTTGACAAAATTTCCATATTTTTTCTAGGAAAAAAGCACAAACACCTAAAGACTCAAACAACCACTGAAGACCAAAATCAGTGAAGAAAAGCAAATAAATAAGGAGAAAAATGCAGGAAGCAAAGAAACACTAGGTAGGAAGCATTTTGAAGAAGGGCCTAAATATTATGTGTGATTTCTGCTCAAAATTCAACTTTTTTATGCAGGATCCCTGTGTTTATTGCTGTGGGTGTTTATCAGGATGCACAAGAGAAAGGAATAAATTGATAAAAATTAATATATTTTATATTAAGCTAAGCTATCTTAATAAGCATAGTTGGACCTAGTGGCCACACAGACAAGGATTTAAACCTGGCTGGTATGATCATGTTGTGTCAGTTGAACATAAGACTCACTGTAACAGTTACCGGGAGGAGTTCATCTGTTCCTGTGAGGAGGAAAGTTTGTAGCAGCAAGTGGAAACCTGTTCTGCAGGGACTCAAAGCTTTCATTTATTCAAAGGTTAAAGTATACTCCAGTCACACTTCAACAAGGCCAAGTGCAAGGTCTTACACCTGGGTCAGGACAATCCGTGGGCTTGAAAGCAGCCCTGACGAGAAGGAGTTAGAGATGCTATGAGCCAGCAATCACAGAATCATAGAATTATAGAATAACCAGGTTGGAAGAGACCCACTGGATCATCGAGTCCAACCGTTCCTATCAAACACTAAACCATGCCCCTTAGCACCTTGTCCACTCGTGCCTTAAACACCTCCAGGGAAGGTGAAGCAACCACCTCCCTGGGCAGCAATGTGCGCTTGCAGCCCAGAAGGCCAACTGTATCAAAAGAAACATGGCCAGCAGGGCAAGGGAGGTGATTCTGTCCCTCTATTCCTTTCTCATGAGACCTCATCTGGAGTACTGTGTCCAGTTCTGTAATCCTCAATGTAAGAAGGATATTGAGCTGTTGGAATGGGTTCAGAGGAGGGCTACAAAAATGCTCCGAGGGCTGGAGCACCTCCTATACAAAGACAGGGTGAGAGAGTTGGATTTGTTCATCCAGGAGAAGAGAAAGCTTAAAGGAGACCTTACAGCAACCTTCCAGTACCTGAAAGGGGCATACAAAGAAAGCTGTGGAGGGACTTTTTACAAAGGCGTATAGTGACAGAACTGGGGGCAGTGGCTAAAAATTGGAGAGTTGCAGATTTAGACTAGGCATTAGGAAGAATTTCTTCACAATGAGAGTGGTGAGACACCAGAATATGTTGCCCAGGGAAGTTGTGGATGCCCCATCTCTGGAGGTGTTCAAGGCCAGGTTGGATGGGGCCTTGGGCAGCCTGACTAGAGGGAGATGTCCCTGCCCACGGCAGGCATGTTGGAACTAGATGATCTTTAAGTCACTTCCAACCCAAATTATTCTATGATTCTATGATTCTATGATTCTATGAATCCTGAGTTTGAGTCTACTGCAGGCATCACTCTTAAAAAGTAATAGATATCAACTGCATTTTGTGACAGTATAACCGATAATTCTTGCTGTCTTTAACATGGATACTCAATATATGGTGTTCTAACAATAGGATACAAAGATTACTTTTCTCACAACATCCACTTGACCTGACAGAATGTCATCAAGAGGCACAAATTAGAAACATATTGTACTGGGTTCTTATTACTTCCATACACTATTTCTCAAAAGATCCATAAATACAGTTAAAATGTACAGTAGACTACTTGTGGACTGTTGAGGGGGAACAAAAATGTATTCTTTCCTAAACCCAAGAATTTTGAACTCCAATAACACTATAAAACCAGTTTTGATAACTGTACCTTCCAATGGTCACAATGGAGTTGTTATCTTTCAGAGGAAATAACAAAAACCTTCTGCATCTATGATCTCTCTAGTAATTAGATAAAGAAACAAACCATCCAGTTTTCTTCAGACGATTAACTATCACTATGTGATTTCCATATTCTGGATAAAGAAGGTCTTGAAAATGTGTCAATCATCTGTCTATGCCTGGCCAATCAGTTGTAAGGATATTTTTCAAATTATGTTGTTTCTCTTTTCAATGCATATATTTCAAAAGAAATATGTCCATAAGCATTTCATTGCCAGAAAAAAAATAATACGAAACAAGCTATAGTAAATGCAGTGTGTTGTAAACATTAGTGAATTCTTCAACACATTAAAAATCCCTCTTGTGTACTCACACAAGTTCCCAAGCAGTGTACTGGATCCAGCTGCCAACACATCATAGTGGGCTAGATCATGCTTTTTGGTTTGATGCTTTACTGTAACACAGTGTTCTATTCTTTCAAAATACATTCTATATGCCATTTGCACATTTTTTAAAAAAAATTATAATTCCTAAAACATAGCAGTCTAGGATTCAAATTCAATCAGTCATTTAGACTCACAAAATTGTAGTAAGAACAATCATGCGAAACAAAAGGGAAATTAGATTTGAAAATGCAAAAACTTTAACTTGTTTATGTATAATTTTTTTAATAACTTGTGACTACCCTGGAGTTCATGCAACAGATTCCTTTGGAATTGCCACATTCCTATGCTAAAATATTTCTTAACTTTTGATTTCATCTTATGACATTGTAAAAATCATCCATAATTTCTTTTTTTTCAGTTGGAGCCATGTTATCAGTGACCAGGAGACATAGAGGAAAATTATTTTGAATAGGGTTTCCTTGTTTCCTGTATTTCCTGATTTAAAAGAGCAATAACAGAACTGTAAGAGGGAGAAAGTTTCACTCTGTACAGAGGATAAGCTGGAGAATGCAGGCCCTTTAAAATATTATTGTTAATTATTTTTATTTTAAAAATATACATGGTATCATCTTGCCCTTCAATATGGTTTCCTATCTTTATTTTATAATTGTTTATACAAGACGTTTCCACAACTGCTTCAATGAAACAACAATAACAATAACATGCACAAAGCACGTGAGCTTTATATCCACGCCTTAGAATCCAAGCTGACTTTAGTCTTGGCTTCTCCATCAAAGGGTCAGGTTACGCTACAAGCCTTTCCTCAATTGTTCTGTGGAAAGGTCTTTTGTATTTCTGATCCCGATGCTCTTGCTAGGGTGGATATTTTTTGTGTGTTTTGTTTCGCTTTATTTAAGTCCCTATACTTATTACATTGAGGTAAATATGCATACAAAGTAGCTCTCACCAGACATAGTTCTGCACACTATGCCTCTCAGCAAAGCAAGGGTATGTAAATTCACAACAGCAGTTTGCTGTCTCTTCTCTGAACAGATTGGACCCCAAGACAGGCCCTCTGGCACTCTTTCATTCTGCTGCTGATGTTTGCCATTGTGGAGCTCTCCCTGGCTTATTCTTTGCTGTTAACACTAGGAAATCACACAAGCATTCAAAGGAAAAATGCCATAGGTTATTTCAAAAAAAAATTTAAATCTCAGAGTGTGTTTTTAAGAAAAGTGATATTATTATTATTTAGTAGACATACTAAACAGGGGACAAGGAAGTTACAAAAAATATATAATCTCTAATTCCATGCTAATGCCTTATTTTTTTGAAATAAGCTTTTTGTAACAGAATATATAAAACCAAATTTCAAATATTAGATGTTGCAGATGTTTTTGAAAGTAGAATGAGGAATGTTTTATTGTGCGTGTTGCACAGTTCAATTAGTGCCACTGGTTTCTTTAAAAAATAGTCAGATGTTATCCAAAACGCAGGATACAGTATTCTGCAACTATTAAACTTGTCTCTGTAAGCAGACAGCATTCAATTTATCACTTTTTATTTTCAATGGACTGCACACATTACTGAAGAGTTGAAAACATCTCATTTAAAACTCTTTTGGGAACATTACTCGTGTTTTCTGTAGTTATAACCTGCCAAATTTCCCCATAATATATAGTAGCTAATTTTAATTTCCTACAGACTATAGATAGCTGTGCCTTCAAAGTAGCTCATGTTCCACAGCCCTAATACACAGCAATAGGCAGATATATAGGTTATGTAGAGTGCACTTCTGCTACCAGTCTCTCACAATCATACATGTCTGGGAATTTGAAAACTAATTTTTCTTGGCTCAGAACTCAATGTGCATTACAATTCTTCCAATCTCCAATGTTAAACTGACGAATGCTTCATTTGATGACTCTGCAGTTCTTGCAACATGTTTATTATTCAAGGAAAGGATTTTGCATTATATTTTTTTTCAACATAAAATAAACTTTGGATCATAAAAAAAGAAGCCAAGAATTAAACCCTTTGTAATTTAGAATCAGGAAGCCTGCAGCCATTAGCTTGACTACGAATACGGTTTCAGAAAAAAGTAATCAGGGACTGCGTGCATCTGTAAAATATTTCCTATTTTATGCTTCTATGCATTTTCTTCATGTACACCTAGTTAAGGTTAACTGCCATAGTCAACTGTTGCTGAAACTGATCTTGACTTTTTTATCAGTTCCAGCCAAAACCACTGCAAACAGCAGGCAATTTCTAACTGTTTAGCAACTCATTTAGGCTCCTTGAAGAGGTCAAGGATTTTTGGCCCAAACTTATTCCAGCTGAAGCAGTTGTGGCATAGGTGCAGATCCCTAAATTCATGTTTCTTTCTTGGTAAGAAAAGCAGAGCACAAAGCTGACCTCAGTAGAAGAAAAAAAATCTTCATGTGGGAGAAAGAAAAATGTAATCAAATGAAGCACCAAAGAGTGACATTGTGCTGAGCATAGGCTATTTATCTTGCTAAATACACAGGCCAAGTCATACAATCTTTGTTCATTTAAAACTACCACTGATTCCAAAAGAAACTGACTACATAATTTCCTTCACTATGAATAATTCTACTAAATGAATATATTTAATGCACATGAATATTTATCACTTCGCACTTATGAAGTATTTCTAGCAGAAATCATTGCAAGACTAAAACAATATTCTGCATTTAAAAGGTCTTTCTACTATCTCTGTGTCTGCTGTTGAAGAAATTCTGCAATCATTTCAGTGAGCTTGACACTAACATCTGCAGTGGAGTACAGATATCAGAAGAAAACAAATGTCATTGGAGTGCTTACACGTTTCTACTGACATTAACAAAGTCGATGTTTCTCATCCTGTCCCTGCCTCAGTAAATTAACAATGCTGAACATAACTGCAGTACTTGCATTAAATACAACAGCAGGACATTTTATGTCTCACCATTTAGTTCAACGTTTACAAAACCACTTCTCAAGTTATTCTTTTACAAAAGATGTATCAATTACAGGATTTTTATTCATAGAAATTTGTTTGAGATCTAGGAGGAAAAGAAATTGATCATATTTTGTACTCTGTATACTTCAAGGGATTGCACAAGCTCTTTTGCAGCGTATTTTGGAAAAAAAATCTCAAAATATAAATCACAATTTTAATGTTTTCTCATGAAGAACAGTTTTATATTTATTTACATTTTTTATTCATGTGTGGGTGTACAAATGCATTAAATATCTACACAGTTACTATGCCATATGGAAAAGTCTACAACATCTAAACTTCTCCATAAGGCTGGATATTTTCAGTGAAGTACAGTTAACATTTGAAAGGTTCAGACTGTCTGATAGAGCTGCTGGAAAGGACCAGAGACACAGGGTTGTTTATTATTTACTTCCTGTAATGAAACCAAAGAGCTTCCAAAGCTGTATTGAATTTTGTTGACACGATCCAGGAAGCAGGGGTAGATCCAGTGACAATATTGACAGAAAAGAATAACTGTGGTTTGGTACAACTTTTACCTCATCACAAGACATAGTGTACTATAGTAGGCCCTGCTAAGATAAACCATTTGTCTCTTCCAGAAAATCAGTGCTGGAAATACTTTTTAGTTGCATACAACACAAAAAAATTTTTTTTTCAATATTAATGTACTCAGACATAGAGTTCTGAAGTCTGTTCAGCAGGTTATTGACGATTGCTATAGAGATATGTAGTGCTTTATGTCCTGGCCTGGTCACATATTACTCCATCTTTATTCAGGGCAAGCAAAATTCTTGTTCCATGAAGGCAATGCAAAAGCATTCTCCAAATGGAAAGCAACCGTTACAGGTATCAAAATCCTGTTGCACTGAGGTCAGTAATTAATACTGCAGAGATATATGTAGCGTTGGAAATGGTATAAAACTAAGACCAGAATGTTGTGACTTTGTGACTCTAAATAGTATTTCATTAAAGCCGATTAGTGGAAGGTTTTGAGCTTTCACTTGAATTCCCGCTTTGAATAAACAAAATATTTGAAATAAATAACCACTTCAAATGGATTTCCTTGTTTCTCTTCAAAAGACTCGTGGATTTCATCCACAATTCTCAAAATATCCAAGGACTTTATTGAAAACTAACACCACTTATTCTCAAGATGGGGAGTTTTCTGAACTTTGATTTTTGGCATTTTAATATAAAATATTATTTTGCTTTTCTTTCTTGTTGTATGTTCTTCTACAATTGCAGAAATGTTTCATAACAAGTATCCTGAAAATTGGAGGTTTCCGAGGTTTAAGTTGATGCAACCACAAAACTATAAAATACATGTCTCTGTACCCCTTTGTATTTCCCTGTTCCAACAAAAGCCTTATTTATTCCTACAATACATTTTCTTCTGAATTTTTGTTTGAATTAAGGTTAGGCAAAATAGATCAGTTTTGCAGGGTGAAAAGTTAGTATAAGAAATTAACATCACAACCTCTTGTTTAGAAGCATGAGCTTTAATACTCTGACTTTATAGTTAAAGAACATTACATACACATTAGTTACATCATATTTTCCATATAAATATCACAAGTCTTGATTGTTTCTGACATTCACCTCAAATCTTAAGTTTCGTTGCATCTGACAATCTAAAATCTTCTAAGTTCCTTCCCTGGCTGAGAGTAAATAATTCCAGTTATTCCAGGATTGTCTGAATGGCCCTCTGAAAATACATACTACTGCCAATTAACTACAGAAAACTAGATAACTGATTTGGTTTTTTATTATTTAGTTTAAGTGAATATGACTGCTTATAAATGACATTCGTTTGTACCATGATTGAGCTATAATGGAAGAATACTAAAAACTTTCTTTTCCTGGAAAATATGGGAAATATCATAAGGAAAGTTAAATTACAAAGTTTTAGAAAGCCATAGATAAAGGAAATTAATTCTGTCTGAACTGCAAACATAAAGCACCACAGAACATATCTCAGCTGTACACTTTGAATTCCATTATCTGCAATCCAGTTGTTTTTACATGTCTCAAAATTAGAAACTAGCCTCATAATGATAAGTGCTGAAACTTTAAAAACGGTTAAGATGACTGGGAAATTTGCTAAAGCACACGAGCAGATCTTCTGTGTAAAAGACAGAATCCTACAGAATCCTAGTTATGACCAAAGATCCTAAGTGAGACAGTCATTCCTGAGACAGTTCACTCAGTTGGAGCTGCAGTAATGATGTTGGGCAAACTGGCTGCTTTTCCATATTATGGTCTTGCCCCTCATGTCAGCACCATTTCCTTCTCTTTCTTGTCAGTTCTCAGGTGGCAACCATTTCATAAGGTGCTGTCTACAGAGTAGTCTTCTATTCTCCCGTGTCTTTCCATATGACCATAACCTTCCCCAAAATATCTCTGTCTGAAGTTGCTGTAATTTACACCACTGAGTAGAAAAACCCTCTCTGTGTCAGAATGGAAGTAAAAGAAAGGAAGTGGAGAATGAAATACAACCATCCTAACTATGTTCCTTAAGTTACGCTGTCTTGTTCCTTGTTCCTTCTTTTTTACTGAACATGTCAACCTTCAATGCCATTGATCCTAGTGATGACCTCAGGCCTTTCCTTTCAGTGCTTTTTTATTTCATGATGTACTCTAAACTTGTCAGCAAGCTAATACCTTTTTCTTGTTTAAATTCCTCAGGTTGTAGGACAACTCAACATATTCTTGATTAACTATGAGAAGGGACAGATCCATATACAATTAAATTCCTACAAAAGTTTCTCTCGACTGATTTCTAATGATATTCATGTAACAACCTCAAATGAAAGAATAGAATGCATGCATGTCTCGGTTGATAATTAACATAATTATATTGCTTTAAATCACAAGCTTCTCTTTCATTCACTGCTTTTCATTATATCTATGTTTTTTTCTTAAGTAGATTTATTCAAAAAATATGTCCATTCTTTCATAACAAAATGGTGGTTTGGGTTTTTTTTGTCTGATCATGGTACATGATAAAATTTAAAACTCAATTTGGTTAAAAATTTAAATGGTAGAATTCACACAAAGGTATTGTTCTTTATTTTATTGCAGAGAAAAATTTTTGAAACCTGTGTAAGATATGGGAATAATTAAAATCTTATCACACGTACAAGTTAACATCATCATTAAGAGAGGTGGAAAGAATATTTTATGTATGTGTATTAATTCCTTCTCCTGAGCTTTTAAGAAATTGTACATACATAGGCAATCTTCTAAACCTAATATATTTCCAGTGTATTCATTACAGTACAGTAGTATACTTTCATAACAGAAACTTACTTTTGAAAATCAATATCCTATTTCTGTAGAACATGAAGTTCAGAGTTAACTGAAATGTAGGAATGTACTAGCTGACAGGTTTATAAATACTGTTCAAGCACTTCTCTTATATTTTTATATATTCTTACATCTATTTTCTCACAGTGGTTTTAGAAAGAAAATTTTCAGTTTATGTCACCTAGATAAAGCATCTGTCTGAGATTAATAGTCACAAAATTAATGAAGCCCCATAGGAAATACTAACAGATATGAACATGCTTTCTACAGAAATTGATCTGCTATTCAGAAAATCAGGATCAGGTTCAAAACTTTATGTGTACTTAACGGAAAATGCAACTGCACTCTCCATTTGGGGAAAGGGTCTACTCTGAAGTGGAATCACTGTCATTTTGCAGCCCTGCTCAAAAGGAGCTGAAGAAATCAAGGGTGACTGATAGCTCGCACAGAGTATGCTTCTGTGGGGTTCAGCACTTGCCTGAACACAGGTGCAGGGCCCTGGGTAGTGACACCAGGCAGTGTTTCATCTCTTTCACTATGCTGGGGGTCTGTGAGCACACACCCTCACTCCAGACTAGACCACGCTTACTACTTGTCTTTTTCCGTTAAAGAGGGCCAAGCACAGAAAATCCACATCCAAACCAAAATACATATGCATTCAAAAGTTTTCTCCATGTTATCAATGTATGTTTTGTACTCCTCAGTCAGAAGTCTACTTTGTGGTAACAGTGAAAATCACAGTGGAGTTACTAAGAAACATACTCCTACTGCTGTAGTGTTCTCTTTTCTGTTCATATCATAATTCATTTGCCTGTGCCTCCATTCCTCTCTTAGTCATTTATATGTATAAGTCTACCTTACAACTCTGCTTTGTTCTTTGTTAAGTATTGTCCAAAGAAGCTAGTCTCAGGTCTAAGTCTGTCATATAGAACTGCTGAATCACTTAGATTGGAAAACACTCATGAGATCATGAAGTACAACCATTAACCTAGCACTGCCAAGTTCACAACTAAACCATGTGCCTAAGTGCCACATCACATCTTTTAAATACTTCCAGTTATGATGACTCAATCAAGTCCCTTTACAGCCTGTTCCAGTGCTTGATGATCCTCTCAGTGAAGAAATTTTTCCTAATATATAACCTGTACCTCCTATGGTAAAACCTGGGACCATTTCCTTTCATCTTATTGCTTGTTAATTGGGAAAAAAACGATCAACACCCATTTTACTAGAAAATCCCTTCAAATAGTTGTGAAGAGAGATAAAGTTTCCCCTGTCTCCTTTTCTCCAGACTAACCAGCCTCAGGGCCCTCAGTTGGCTCTCATAAGACACCTGCTCCAAACCCTTCATGAGCTTTGTTGCCCTTTGCTGGTGCTTCAGGACCTCAATGTCTTTCTTGGGGTGAGGGGCCCAAAACTGAACAGGGCGTGGTCTCATCAGTGCTGCATGCAGAGGGAGGATCCCTTCCCTTGTCCTGTTGGCCGTGTTATTTCTGATACAAGCTAGGATGCTATTGGCCTTCTTGGTGACCTGGGAGCACTGGCAGCTCATATTCAGCCACCTGTTAACCAATACCCCAGGCAGCTTTCCAGTCACTGTTCCCCAAGACTGTAGTGTTGCACGGGAGTGGTGTGGTGCAAGTGCAGGAACTGACACTTAGCTTTGTTGAATCTCATACAGATGGCCTCCAATGAGTGTTTCAGACTGTCCAGATTCCTCTGTAGAGCCTTACTATGCTCTAGCGGGTCAACACTCCCAGCTAACTTGGTGTCATCTGCAAGGCTTCACTTGACCCTCTCATCCAGATCATTGATAAAGGTACTAAACAGAACTGGCCCCAATACTGAGCCATGGGGAACACTACTTGTGATTGGCCACCAACTAGATTGAGCTCCATTCACCACCACTCTTTGGCCCCAGCCATCCAGCCAGTTTTTAACCCAGTGAAGAATATGTTTTTTATTTTTAATCCAATAAAGAGTATGCACATTTGAGTCAAGAACAGGCTCATGACTGCATGTGACCTGATTCAAGTCAAGCAGCCCCAAAACTAAGGATTTGCCTGACATTTTGCAGAACATTCATGCCATCTGTGTTAGGTGTCAAAGTTACATCAGCTCTTTTCAACAGAGAGAAAGAGTTGTTTGTACAAGGCAAGTTCAGGCAAGAGGTAAATACAGATGTTCTCAATCAACTGTCATAAAAACATCTTCCCTCCCACAAGCGAGATTGAGAGCCCAGAAGAACTTAGGTTGATAGTAAGAAATATTTTTAAAAAATTAGCATGCTAGTGGTAACTTGATCAGCTTCAGTTATAAGACTTGCATTTCACACGTTAACTCATGAGCGTAAAGGGGTCCTAATCTTCTTGAAAAGCAGAGCAGTTCTCTACCTGTTGAGGGAAAGAATCAGGAATCCATGTTATTTTTTATTTCCTATCCATACTCTTATCCTTCTTTAATGGGTAATGCCTATTCTTGACCAAACCAACCATGTCATTGTACTCTCCAAGGCACTGTTCATCATTCCTTACCTTTCAGCAGACTAGCCACCTCACACAGTTTCTGATTACTTAATGTTATGTTCTTTTCCATCAGACTTATAAGTATTAAAAAGAAAAAAGCTTCTTAATTCAATAGGATTTAAATGTATTTCGAAAGTAAAAGCATCAATTGAAAAAATACTGAGAATTTTTTTTGTATTATAGGTAGTGCTATCACTGACAGAACTAAATAAAGGACTAATTTAGCAGTGTTTGAAACTTACCTCATGCACAATAAATACAAAAATAGGGTTTTAAAAAGTTTAAATAGAACTGTACATTTCTTAGATGATAATAATTGCAGTCTTAAAAGAGCTGAATGGATTGTCTGTTTACAGATTTTTTTTTCCTTACAAGAAGAAATATGTACAAAGATAAATAGGCAGAGAGATAAGGGGAAAGAGAGAGGGGGAAGGAGGTGGAAAAGAAGGAAAGGAGGCGTGCAAGTATAAATTCAATGTCTTGCATAATAAATGTACATAGAAAATTAAAAAATATTTTTGGGAAAAGTAAGTATCTGTTTCATACAGACATATACCAAAAAAGAGTTTTATCAGTTTCTTTGATATTTTAACAGTGGACTTCTTTTCACTCATAATATCTATCTATATATATGATATTTCTACCTGAAGATACGCTTTCCAATTTTGGTATTGTTGTTTCTTTTCATCCTTTTTTTTTTTTAATTGTGGAAACAAATACAAAAGCCAACAAAACTTTAAATTGAAATGTGTTTGTGAAAACAGGCTATGTGTTCTTATCACTTACAGGAGAACTTTATGAGTGTCCAGTAGTAAAAAAAAAGAAAAACAGAGGAAAACATTGTTTTAATGATCCTTTTCAGATTTACCTTTAATTTTCCCCCTTGTATGTTTGAAATTAATTTAATACCATAGTCACGTTAACGATTAATAATATTGGGCATTCTGGGTTTTTATCTATTTTAGCATCCCGATTTGGAGTAATGGAGAGGAATGATACTCCTGTGCTGTGGAAACATTCAGGTAGTGAAGTTTCAATCTCTCTTCTGTATTACATGTCCAGTGTTATTCAGAGGCTGTTCTACACCCTGCACAAAACTGTAGGTGGAAAGTGTGCCTTAGCTGATAATCTCAATTTCATTTGAAGAGTTTCTGCTCACTAAAAAGAGAAGTCATTTATTGATTGTTCAGCTAAAGAACACTTCGCACAAACTGTTGAAGTAATGGAATATATAAATTGGCCTTTTGAGATAAAATTAACTAAAGTAAATTATTATTAATAATAGTTAAGACGATGAAGCTAACAACAAAGAGAAAACTGAAATTGGTATTTTTCTTATAATTTCTTGTCCACAAAAATATATTAGTTTTATAAAGACAAAAATTGAAAACTACATCTGCATTCATAGGGTGGAAAAAAGGACCAAATTAAATATCTGTTCAATTGTTACTAAAACTGATTTTAAGATATACAAGAGTTTTCAAATTAAATAATTAACAATTTATGCTTGGATTTTATCATTCCTGAGTGTTAACTGTATGAAAAAATAAAGAAACAATATTACCTATTCCCTATCTGCAGCTTTGCGTCCATATTTGTCAACAGTTTTGTTTGATTTTTTTCAGTGGTATTTAGATTTTATGTCATATAGAAGCTGGGAGAAAGAGGTTACAGAAAAGCAAATGCTGAGTGGAACATTTGGCAGAAGGATAGTGTCAGGTTGTTAATGCCTTCCAGATTAGTCATATGATCATAAAACTCCTACCAGAAACTCATATGTCACAATATATATCCAAAAGAGACTTGGCAAGTCTGTTCGTGCTTTCTTAACCATATCTTTGCTATCTTCCCTATATTCTACCTCCTTTGTTTAATAAATTCTCTCCTCTGTCACTCAGGTAGCACATTGGAAATACTTTTCATATTTGCCTTCAGTGAAAATTTAGTGGGTTGGCAGATCACAATAAAAATTTAAGCCTAGGATAATTTCCCTATATCTTAAATTTTATTTGATTCTTGCTCACAGGCACCTAGGCTGAGTTATTTCCAAAATCACAATGTAATGAATCTCACACTACCACCTATTTTTGAACTAACCCATGGAATTTTGTGTAGGCCAATCTCAGCTGAATTACTCTTTCTGGTAAACGTGATTAGAATCCTTTAGTTGCCTACAATTGGAAATATTTTCTTATAATTTTTCATAGTACACTGATCAGCACTATCTTCTCACCACTTTCTGTTTCTTTCTAAACACTTACCATCTCTCCAGCTGATAACAAGACCTGGTTTAATTACTACTCTGTCCTTTGGAGCTCATTAGTGCATATAATCAATAGCAACACTTAGTGCCAAAACCATAAGGGTGTTATTTCTTTAAGATGTATTTTTATTCAATATATAGCCACAAACCCACATCTGCTTTGTCTATTTTTGGAGCAAGAATGTGAATTAAATTGGATGCCCTATCATTTTTCTTTATAGATACTGGTTTTGGGGATTCTTGTTTAAACACTTACACTCTGTATGGTCTTTAAGAATTTAAATCCCTAAAAGGCTAGATCCTGCAATATTAAAAAAATTTACTTCTGTGTACCTTCTGTATATATCTTCTGCTACTTATGGTAACTGAACCTTGACAAGAATTTGTTTACTTGCTAGAATGACTTCACTTGTGGATTAGAACATGTAAGTTTTTATATGTATTGGTAGACCAATGCAAGAAACATCTAATGCAACAGTAAAGCCACAGTCTAAATCTCCGTATGTGAGTTACTTATGCTGTTTTTCTGTTTTATTCCATGGAAAGGTAGAACTTATTTGTTTGTAATTATCTAAAATAGGTCAATTAAGAATTAAGACCTAGAAGAGATTTGCAAAAGAGATACTATATTTTCTAAAGTATGCATGTGATAAATTGAAGATACTTTCTTGAAAAATGTTTTGGTTTTGCCTATAATTTGTCTTTTCTTCCATTAAACCAGTAAGTTCTGCAGATCAACAGATCTTCCACTTGGTAAGAGTGGCACCATGGGTTCTCTTTTGCACCAACTAGAGTAGCACAGTACAGCTAACTTTAAAAACATCAGATTTTGCCAGAAGGCTGAGTCCTACTGTCTGTCTGTTCTGGTATCTTGGCCTTGATAATTAAGACTAGCATATGTTCCAGACTTTCTAGAGAGGGGTATACAATTTCTGCAGTAGATTTAACTGGAGTATACATATAACAAGGTAGTTTTATTTTCATTGGCAATATTTAAGGATAGTTTCTTGGAAAAGATATTTTGCTTTATTTTTTTTTCAAAACCAAACTCATTTTCACCACACCATTGACCTCAGGTTTAGCAAGGATTTTGACATGTTTTGACCTGAAGCCTTTAGGGATGATACCAGCTTGATTTACAGAACTTGAAATAACAGCACAAGACAAATGACTTTGTGTACCCACTTTTCACAGGTTTTCAGATCAAGTAGTTCAGTATGTATTGAACATCAGTACTACTGGAAAAAAATAAGTAAAGCAAGGAGCACATAAAACCACAAAGAATGCTAGTAATATTTCAGTCATTTGTATACAAGCAACCTGTCAAAATGTCAGTGTACAGTATCTCTCAAGACCTATAATAAAGCCATAGATTTACAGTTTTCTCAGTGCAAATCTTAGTGTGGATTAATGATATGAAAGCCAATGTAAATAATTTTTTAAAAGGAAAAGAATAAGATTCAAAATGACAAAATAAACAGTAATAATACATTAAACTTTATACTTGTGCAATAATATTATAAATTGCAGAAGACCTTTTTTTCTAGCTCAGATACGGTGAAAAACCTATACCTTTTAAACATGTATTTCTTCACAAATCATGCTTTTTGAGCCCACCCTTTTTGGCAGTGTACCACAATTTCTTGCTGACATAAAAAGAAGAGCCACCTGAAGCTGTTCACTGAGGTCAAAACTTATTTTCGATTCACATTTATTATGTAAAGACAGTCAGTAAACTATATTCATTACTCCAGTATACTTTGGGGGCAAAGAAGAAATCTGAAGCTTTTTGGAGAGCACAGAAGGAGCAGCAGATAGATTGCACAATATCATTATCTGAGAATCACAGGATCACAGAACCATTGAGGCTGGAAAGGACTTCTGCAGCCTGTCTTGCCATATTCCAGCAGGGCCACCTAGAGCAAATTGCCCAGGATGATGTTTAGACGGGTTTTTTTTTAATATCTCTGAGGACAGCATCTCCACAACTTGTTATCCATCAGGAACCAACCAGTATCCCCCAAAAGGTACTGGTCCATGGAATAATTCATGCACCATGGGGTGCATGGGTACTTGTGTAGGAGCTTGCACTTCCTCTTTATGAACTTCATAATGATCCTGTCAGCCCTTTTCTCTAGACTGTTAAGGTCCCTCTGAACAACAGCATGACCCTCTGGAATATCTGCCATTCCTCACAGTTTCATAACATCAACAAAATTGCTGAGAGTACACTATGCTCCACCATCCATTAATATAGATGTGAAAACCAGTTTCTCAAAAGAACTTTACTGACACCTGCCAATTTATAACGCATACAATGATCAACAGACTGACCAGTCCAATACTTGCAATGATTATTTCTGCTGAAGGTACATGACTGAATATTCTTCGAGAGTATTTTATTCATACCACTAATGGTTATATTCCACTTCCAGCTCTGATGTCTGCTTTTCTGCTTAAGTAATTTACTTTTGATTTCTCAGTAATACAGACAAATGAGTTAGAGAATATTTTATATGCAGTTGTTTTTGCAAAATTATTGTAAATTTTTAGGTACAGCACATTCCCCCCCAACATTATGCTTTTGATAATAGATTTATTTTACTGACCTTCATTTTATTTGTGTACCACCATAGATTTTACTAGAACTATGTGGGCAACCTTTAAAAATAATAGTGCCAATGTCAATCACCCAAAAACAACACACAAAAACCTTCTGCAAAATGATCAATTAAGGCCTAAGTACAAATGCAGTGTGAAGCTAGGCAGAGTGGTTGAATTTACAGCCTCCAAAGCAAAGTATACAATTAACTTCAAATGCCAAACTTCACATGCCACTAAAGTGGCTGTACGTTAAAAACAACAACAAAAAAGTCCTAGTGAATTCTGCATTCATGATGAATAGACCTAAGAATCTTGGTGAACAAAAGCTATTCTGCTACACTCATTTGCAAAGGATATAATTAGTTGTTCTTTCAGTTTCCTGGATAAAGATGGCACATATGAAAAATAATAGGCTGTCAATACCCAAAAGGGTTAGAAGTATAGTTTTAACAAAGGAATATATTTAGGACAACAACAGCAGATTTTAGCTGATTATCTGTAGTGTTTTAGAAAATTTTATGCCAAGAAATATGTACTTGAAATTCATATGATATTCAGTATTTCTGCCTTGTTTATTTTTAGCTCTCTTGTTCTAAAAATGTCTACAAGGACAGTAGCCCTTTGATAGTGCATTTGTTGCATTGTTAGAGGCACAAAGTTGTTACAGGGAAAATTCACTAACAGGTTAAAAAATGTTAGAGACTGCTCGGTGTGTATGCATCACACAAATATACGTACCCCAGATACTTTAAAAATTTATTTGTTGAAATTCATATTTGCATAATGGAGTTCTAGTTCATACCATTCTGTGTCCATATCTGTGACATGTAACATGTCGTTGTCCATGCCTGTAACAAATTAGAAGTAAGATAAGTTCAAGTGAGAATAAAGATCTAAAATTTCTGCACAGATTTTAATTACAGTTAACATTATATTGTTGTGGATTCATATTAAAAATAGATGATTACAATTCCTCATTAAAAGCTACATAATTAATAATAAGCCCACTTAAAGGTAAGATTTTTCTTTCAATTATTTTTTCCTCCATGATTTTGCAGTTATATTCCTAAAAGTAAATGTAAACTAAATGCAGGTAGATGCTTTTACCTATGATCATAGATGAGAAGAAATAGCCAGGAATTTGCAAAAACTGTTTTTTTTTTCTATTGGAAGATTTTATTTGTTTATAAAACCAGAAACTTTTCACGAAACATGGAAGTAAAACTATTACTGACATCTGTGATAGTATATCTGGTCAATTTGAGGGGGAAGTCTTGTTTACCACATTGCTAATAATAGACTCCATTTTCAGATTATTTTTAGGTTGTTTTGGACTCAGAATTTAAGCCTCATATTGCTCATATATGAGTCTTCATACTGGAGGCATTCATCACTATCTAAGCAATTAATTAAGCAAGATTTGGAAACTGAATTGGTGTATTTCAAGTGAAATGTCCTGAACTATTTGATATTCTGGACTTAATCTCCGCATTTCATATTTCAAAAAATATCCTGTCTTTTCTTAGCGTAGAATAGAAGAACAGTGGAAATTTCATGGCTCTAAAACTTCATGGATCTCAGAGTAAAATATCTATCTGCTTGTTGTAGATTGGTATCTTGTGCAAAGACAAATTGTAAAGGGCACAAAAAGCCTCCCAAAAGATATTTAAAAGTCTTAAATGACATTTTTAGGTGCATAGGGAGTTGATTATGTTGCTGGCTTACCCTTGGCTTGAGGTCATGCTGTAAAGCAGAGTGTAAGGAACTGCTGGAGACATGCCCTAAGAAATGGATGGTGGACATGGCACATAACCATGCTAACAGAGGATCATAATAGCGTCATGGTGAAAAGTTGGTTGTCATAGGTGGTTAAGGGGGAATTACTTGAGAAATGTCTGTATGGATAGCTGAGTGGTTGTAGAGGGGAGCAGAATTAAAATAACTAGCAGTAGTGAGTTATTATAGGTATTAAAAGTTATTGTCAGTAATAACACATAAAGTCAAAATTGCTTGAATAAAGATATTGTGGTACGGATGTAGCCAATCTGGGAAAATGTAACAAGGTGAAGATTGTTTATGTGAAGATAATTTGGACAGAGAAAGGGAACTATGATGTCAGTGAAAAGGAACATGAGGGAATAGGACAGAGGTTAATATAGTATGGAGGTAACACAATTTGGGCTATCTGTAGACACCTGTTGCACAGCCCTGTTCTTGCTCATTGTAGCTAAGGCAGGTAAATAAATCAAAATTATTATTCTGACCATGCCGCATGTGTTGTACCCATTTCTATAACCAGGAGAAGGAGTCAGAGGAAGTGGGATGCTTTCCCTGGCTAGCAGGAGGATGCCCAGGATGGAGTGATCAAGCATACTCATCTTGCCATCCCAGTACCCATTACAGGCTTGATGTCATCAGCATCATCCTAATCACTTCCTAGCAGACATCCATATGGATTCCTTCAATTCACTCCTCTTGCCGCATTTACAGCCTTTCTTCTGCCTTCGCCAAGTGAGGCAAAGGAAAATGCACCTTTTTTTTTTTTTCCAAGTGACCCATTATCAAGTGGTGTCAGTGGATGATTTGCTATTTATCCTGGTATTCTCAACTTGACTAATTGTTGAATATAAATTTTGAAGACTTTGGAAAATGACTGTATTTGATTTTTCTGCTGGCAGTAAGTTACCTTTGGTTTCAGAGCAAGAAGGCTGATTCCATTTATTTCACATCTACAGCACTTTAAAGAGACAGAGTCTAATTTTTCTGCTACATTTATGCAAATGGCTAGATCGCCACAAGATCTTCTCTCCTATTCAGATAGCCTTTTTATCTAGCCACTACAAACTAGCTATTTAGGGAATGATTAACAAGAAATGACCAGTTATCCAACAGCTCTGACTGAGAACAGTAGCAGCAAAACCTCATCATACACAAAAATAAACTCATATTTTAAAAAACCAGACTATAATGTCAATTATGAAAAAATTAAAAACAGTATCTTGGTGTCTCACTATGTTATCCTTAACCCTTTTATTCCCCAGTTTGTCTACTTCAACAATTAGTTTCCCAGCCTCTTTGACATGTATGATTTCTAGAAAGGCAAGGGTCTGACTGCTCTGTGGATAACCCAGGGCCATGTACTTATGATCTGTTAGCTGCAAAATAACAAACAGAATTGAGAGTAGGAACAGCCTAATTTTCTCTGTCTATCGAGGGAATTGATAGAATTTATTTTCATTTAGTTTTCATTTGTTTTTCATAAAAAAATGTAGAAGCTTCATATTTCTGAGATTTCAGATTCCCCCATCAAATGTAGTTGACATCAGCCGGAGTCAACCTATTAAAAGGAGTAGCTAGGGGAGACAAAGAAAAATTACATATCAATTTCATGCAATATGCTAAAAAGTGTTCCAAATGTTTGGGCTTTTTCATGACATTCAGCTGATGTGTCATAATTTGTGACCTGTATTGATCTCATCTAGAGAATCTCAGACATAATTGTGAGAAGCACATAAGAAAACTCTTCATGGACAACAAAAGTTCCATATTGCTGGCAGTACAAAGAAACTTCCAAAAACATGATGAAAACTTTGTTAACAAATAAAAGCACATCCTTAATTTCACTTTAACTATAAGAGTAGATGAACTGGTTCGAGACATAGGAAATTAGGCCTTGGGAAGAAACATGAGCAACAACAAAATATTAGAGGACACGAGGGCCCTCTTTTATCATGCTGCCAGTTTAGGAATTTGAGCTACTCATCAACTCAAACAAGAAGGTGGGTTTCTATGCTGACTAGGGACATATGTAGTACGTGAGGGATGGCTTATGGAAGCATGGATACTGCTGCACGTGCCCACTTGATATTATAAAGGTTGGTACTATGAATCTGTAAACATGATCACATTTAAAACATTATCTCATTCCCTAAAGCTGAGATGTGCTTTGTTGCCAATGAATGAAACAAAAGGTGAGAGCGTTACATCTGATGTATTTCTTAGTCAAGACAAGATTTCCATGGCATGGGAAACCCTTTGTCAACTAAAGTTAACAGAGAATTTAAATGTGGCAATAAGAATGATGTCCTATGTTTTCAAATAGTTCTCCTTACAAAATTCACATTTCTGTGCAAGTGTTTATAGATTTTTAGGGATGTATCTAATTTCTTGATAAAGTTCTGCTATATTAGTTACCTAATTTCACATTTTCATATAAGGATAGTGTACTTTAAGACCTCCTAATTGACTTTTGTTGGAACATCACTTTCTAAAGTAGGATTCTGACATATTAAATTACATTCACTGATGTGTGAACAATGGTCTGGGCTTTAAAAAGTATGCAATGTAGATCAAAAAAACCAACAAGGAATTTTATTAGAAGAGTTGATATTTGTACTCATTATCAGAATATTAAATTATCGATCTATGATAGTATACTCATATGTATCTAAAAAATAAACAGAAAATTCTCACTCTAAATCACTCTAACAATTTTTTAAAGTGGAAAACTGTTTATTCCCAGAGTGTATGTTCAATTGTGTATTTTTTGTTTTCAAATCTGAGTAAGAACTTCTGCCCAGTCCTTTATTTCTTCACATTTTATGTATAGTTTGGCACTTCACGTTCTTAAAAGCGTAAAAAGTCCCATTGCAGTTTACTGAATTGAAAGTGTGGCTTAAAATAATATAGAACGTATCTACACAGTAGTGTAGATGAAAATTCAAGCCGACTGTGTTGCAACACAGCAGGATTCAAGAAAATACCGATTCAAACCCACTTCAGTATCTCTAAAATCAGGCTTAACAACTCCCACACAAACAAGCGCTAAAACATGTAAAGACCTGTTGCGCCATTAGAGTGGAGCAAAAGAGAGGCAGATTGATGTTGCTGTGCAGAAGTATCCATGGAAAAATGGAGCTGTGTGCACTTATGCCATTTATTGACTTTTGACTTCCAAAAGTATGGGGGTGTTTTGATTAGCCCAATGCTTCAGAAAGCAGAGTGTGATTACAACCCTGCTGAATTTTTCATTTCCTATTTTTTAATTAGCAGTATTTTGACTTCATTTACTTGAATGGTAGTACATGCTTTGTATTTTTACTTCATTCTCTCCATAATTCTCCGTTATTAAATGAGGCAAAATGACAGAAAACTTATGAAGTTCTCCAATAAACTTTTAAAAAAAAAAAAACACAGAAAAGCCCTATCTATAAACCAAACTGAGAAAAAACATCCAAACAAAAAGAACCAAACCCAAAAGCACACAAACATACATCCTGATCTCCTGGTTTCCAGGTATTATTGTTGTAGAGTGGTCTAATCAGTGTGGAATTAGTATTCAGCATCCAGTTCATTGATTGCAATGGAAAACAACTGCCTATAAATTCATTTAATGCAAGTAGCTAAAGGACTTTCGCCCAGTGCACATGACGAGGAAACAAACAAACAGAAGACACTATATAGAATCATAGAATAGTTTGGGTTGGAAGGGACCTTAAAGATCAGCTAGTTCCAACACCCCTGCCATGGGCAGGGACATCCCTCTAGATCAGGCTGCCCAAGGCCCCATCCAACGCGGCCTTGAACACCTCCAGGGATGGGGCATCCACAGCTTCCCTTAGCAACATATTCTTGTGTCTCACCACTCTCATAGTGAAGAAATTCTTCCTAATGTCTAGTCTAAATCTGCCCCTCTCCAGTTTATACCCATTCCCCCTCGTCCTATCTCTACAAGCCTTTGTGAATAGTCCCTCCCCAGCTTTCTTGTGCGTTCATTTCAGGTACTGGAAGGTTGCTGTAAGATCTCCTCAGAGCCTTGTCTTCTCCAGGCTGAACAACCCCAACTCTCTCAGCCTGTCCTCATACGGAAGGTGCTCCAGCCCTCGGATCATCTTTGTAGCCCTCCTCTGGACTCGTTTCAACAGCTCCATATCCTTCTTACATTGAGGATTCCAGAACTGGACACAGTACTCCAGATGAGGTCTCACAGGAGAGGAATAGAAAGGCAGAATGACCTCCCTTGACCTGCTGGCCACGCTTCTTTTGATGCAGCCCAGGATATGGTTGGCATTCTGGGTTGCGAGTGCATATTGCCAGCTCATGTCGAGCTTCTCATGGACCAGAACCCCCACGTCCTTCTCTGCAGGGCTGCTCTCAATCACATCATCCCCCATCATGTATTGAAATCAGGGGTTGTCCTGACCCAGAGCAGAGTAGCGGGTGGAATCACCTCCTTTGACCTGCTGGCCACACTTCTTTTGATGCAACCCAGAGTACGGTTGGCATTCTGGGCTGAAAGCAGACATTGCTGGCTCATGTCAAGCTTCTCATCAATCAGCACTCCAAAGTCTTTCTCCACAGGGGTACTCTCAATCACATTATCCCTCATCCTGTACTGAAACTGCAGATTGCCCCGACTCAGGTGTAGGACCTTGCACCTGGCCTTGTTGAACCTCATGAAGTTCTCACAGGCCCAATTCTCCAGCCTGTCCAGGTCCCTCTGGATGACATCCCATCCTTCTGGTGTGGCAACTGCACCACTCAGCTTGGTGTCATCTGCAAACTTGCTGAGGATGCACGCAATCTCACTGTCAATATCATTGATGAAGATACTTAACAGCACCAGTTCCAGTACAGACCCCTGAGGGACACCACTTGTCATGGATCTCTATTTGGATTTTGAGCCATTGAACACTACTCTCTGAATATGACCATCCAACCAGTTTCTTATCCAATAAGCAGTCTGCCTATCAAATCCATATCTCTCCAATTTAGAGAGAAAGATGATGTGGGGGACTGTGTCAAGGGCTTTACAGAAGTCCAGATAGATCACATCCATTGATTTACCGGTGTCCACTGCTGTGGTTAGCCCATCACAGAAAGTCGCTAAGTTGGTCATACCGGATGTCCCTGGTGAAACCACATTGGCTGCCATTAATCACCTCTATGTGCTTTAGCACAGCTTCTAGGAGGAGATGTCCCATGATCTTCCCAGGCACAGAGGTGAGGATTAGAGGATGATAGTTCCCGAATTCTGGAAACAGGGCAAACTTTAGCAGAATGGGTTGGTGAGAAAGGAAGGAACAGTTAATTGATAGGCAGAATAGAGCTGGATTGAATTTTCTCAAATATCTTGGGAATATAGCAGCAGAAATTGTCATTTATGAAGACAAAGCAGGAGAAACTGCAGATGGAGCCTCAGATAAAGTAGCAATAATAGTTTTATACATTTCAAGCAAAGCATAAACCATTGCAGATATTTGTGCAAAAATTATTTCTTCATTCCTGCCTATTAGTTATCTTTCCACAATAGCAAATTAGGTTAATAGATATCAAAGTGTTATTATTCAAATAAAACCAGCTACATTCTTAATTCATAGATAAGCCAGCCATTCAATTTAATTTATTTACAGTGTCAAATATATAACCAGTGTGTGACAGGAATGCCTGGAATCTTTTCGTCATTTATGGTTTTCTGTAATCTTTGCATTTGAAACTTTAATTATTCCTCTATTAGTTTGACTTCTGAATGCCTGCCTTCATTCTGGAGAGTGGATGATATTACTCAATTGGAGAAGGTGGCAACAATATTCTTTTGGACTAGATGACCTTTAAAAGGTCCCTTCCAGCCCACACTATTCTATGATTCTTCAGTTTAAGATCCATACTGCCAAGAGACAGTTTCCTGACAAAACAGCATTTCACCTCCCCAGAAAAAAAAAGGTCTATTGCAGGAAAAATATCTCAATTAAGTTGTATCACAAAAGAGATCCACATACAAAGAGTAAATGTCCACAAAGCTGAAAATGATAAAATAATTAACTCTCACGACTAACCACACATGTGTGTACACTTGTGTTAAGAGAGAATATGTAGAGATAAGATTTGAGCACTGAGCTGGGAATATGGGACAGTAAAAGAGAAGTAGTAAAATTGGATAGAGGATCCTATTGCTTTACATTGTCTGCTCTAGTACTTATGTTTGTCTAGGAGATTAGGATAGCATATAAAAGGAGACTAAACTTAATTGCAAGTTTAAGACAAAAATAAAATATATTAAAGTAATTTTATGCTCTCAAATCTCCCTTTCTGCCATGTCAGATGAAACAACATTTCCTAGGCCTTGGTGAAGTTCTTAGCTCAGCTAGTTTAATGTGACAACCAGAATATCATATCTGTGTTAGTCTTAACACTTACTAGTTAGCACCTTTGAAATGCAGGTGGTGAAAGCCTAAATGACCACAAAGCAAAAAAATTTCCTTAGAGTCTCCTCAAAGAAAAATAATAGGAAAAAAGACATTGAATAGTAATATACTGTTTATATCACTATACTCATATATATCAAAATACATTTTACTTTGTTTTTCTGGTAAATTCATGAGCCCTACTCAGAGCTAGCAATACAAGCCATGACTTTTACTGAGATTGCTTATGAATGTATTAAATAGTTTCATTAAATTGTTAATTAATTAAATAATAATTAATTAAATTAAACTGTTTACACAGAGAAAGGTGAGGAGAAATGTAGGGGGTTCATATTTCAAATTTAAATGAATATTTACAATTATGTTTTTATTTGTCCATAAATAAACAAGAACTGGAAATATCAAACTCTATATTTACAATAAAAATGATCACATAAGCAAAGTAGTACTTATGATTGAATTTCTTAGTTTATAAAATATTGTAGCAGGAACCCCCCCCCATATTTTAAAACTATTTTTTCTTTCTTCTTCTTCAAAAATATGAAAAAGTATTTTTTTAAGTTCCAACTTGCTGTATACATATATATAATGAATTATTTCTGTGTGGCTAAATCATGCACTGACATTATTACATGAATGTTGACAGACCTCCAAAGATTGACTTGAATGATCAATAAAGACATTGAAATATCATATAACTGATAAATTTTTTTTTGGCAGTACCTACAGAGAGAAAGAGAGTGAGTGATCTTTCAGATTATGTAGGTCATAGTATGAATGGAATCAAAAGAATTCTCCATAAATACATTCATATCATAATGTAAAATTTAACCATATGACAAGTGTCAAGAAAAAAATACTATGGAATCAAATCATTAAAGGTATGCATCTGAAGTAGTTAAGATTCATTTCATATTTTACTAAGCAAAATTACTATAAATAGAAAGTAAAACTAATGACCTGGTATGCATAACATTAAATCTTTATTGATAAACAGAAAAGGTTTTTTTCACTTAAACTTAAGAATAAAATCTCATTTATGTATTCATACAATACCATGAAATACTAGCTACTACAAAAGCAATCAGCTTAGGCAGATCATTAATCTTTCTAATACAAATACTGTGAACCCTCTATCTCTCCTCAACAATTTTTATGTGTATGATTTAAGGATCAAAGAAATGATTGCAAATTTCCATGACAGCTTGAGATACAATGTGTTCTGCAACATGAAGAAAATTAAACAGTGATTTAATTTCCCTTATTATTTTATGGCAATGTAACGTTAACAAAATAAATATGCTCTGATTGTGTTACGTAGGCAAAACAGTTTCCTGCCTTAACACTACATTCATGCATTTACGGAAATTAACCAGATTTCCACTAGTCTAAGTAGTGTGTTCTGACATAGTATTCTTCCACAGAGCCTAAAATTTTGTGTCCACAGGTCTCTTTTTGTAGTGAAACCCAAACCGGCTCTCATGCATTTGTCTTGTGCACCAGAAGCAACATAGCTGCAAAGCTTCTCCCATGTTAGATTAAGAGACAGATAAATTGGCTCCGGAATTTGAAATACCTTATTCAGAATTTGCTAATATCATAGAATCATAGAATCATAGAATCATAGAATCATAGAATAGTTTGAGTTGGAAGGGACCTTAAAGATCATCTAATTCCAAGCCTCCTGCCATGGACAGGGACATCTCCCACTAGATCAGGCTGCCCAAGGCCCTATCCAACCTGGCCTTGAGCACCTCCAGGGAGGGGGCATCTCCTACTTACCTGGGAAATGGCTGGCCTTCTGGGCTGCGAGTGCACGTTAACAGCTCGTATTGAGCTTCTCATCAATTGGCATATGGTTATTTTCAAGATGTCCTACTTTGTTAAATGCTCTAATGGAAATAGAATCATAGAATCATAGAATCATAGAATCACCAGGTTGGAATATCCATTACTTCCAGTAACATTGGACCACAGCCTAAACACCATGTAGCAATGAATTGCATACCTATAAACTATATGTAACATCATTTTTTAGGTTTGTTCTTAACATATGGAGCACTGACTTTTATTTATGACAGTCATAAAGGCCTGGACAGGTGCACTCTCTCCTGGGTGGAAAACTGGTTGGATGGCCAGGCCCAGAGAGTTGTGGTAAATGCAGTTAACTCCAGCTGGAGGCTGGTCACAAATGGTGTCCACCAGGGCTCAGTGCTGGATCAAGTCTTGTTCAATATCTTTATCAATGACCTGGATGAAGTCACTGAGTGCACCCTTAGGTGACGCTAAGCTGGGAGGTGGTTTAGGGGCAGATAGGAATGGTTGGACTTGATAATCTAAGAGGTCTTTTCAAACTTGGTGATTCTATGATTCTGTGATTCTATGATTAAGTCTCTTGTTCAACTTTGAATGCTGGGAAGAGGATCTGTGGTTATCAGGATTTATTGGAGGATGTTTCTGAGGGTCTTTTTGGGGACATTCAGTTTGAGAAGAACTCACATTTTTGCACTTAGAAATAATATGCAGAATATGATTAATAAAAAGAAATCTGTTCCCACATTGCAGCTTGTGCCTGTTGTTTTTCTTCCTATCACTGAGGACCGTCAAAACAAGCCTGGCTCCATTTTCTCCATATTCCCCTGTTAGGCAGTTCAGCAGTAAGGTGTTCTCTTAGCCTTCACTTCTTAAAGCCAGACAAATTCACCAAGCTTGTCCTCATACATTATATGCTCTAGACACCATTTATCACCTTGGCGGCCCTCCACTGAACTCACTGAACTAGCTATATATTTGCTAATACAGGCAGGACATAACTGGCACACTGTTGACTCATGTGCAACTTGTCCTCCAAGACCACAGCTTTTTTTTGGTTTGGGTTTCGTTTGTTTGGGGTTTTATTCCCCACCCTCTTTCATATGCCAAGCTGCTTTCCAGCCAGTCAAACAACACTCTCTTTTAGATTCTGCATGAGGTTATTCCACCCCAGGTGCAGACTTTCCTTTTTCTATGGCTGAACTTCCAGATTCTACTTTGAGTCCATTTCTCGACCTGTGGAGGTCCTGCAGTATAATAGGTCTGCTCTCCAGAATAACAGATGCTCTTCTCCAACTTGTTATTATCTGCAAATGTGCTGAGAATGTGTCTCACTTATTTTGCAAATAAAGAGAGTTCAATTTTTTTTAGTTATGGTACCATAAAAAAGAGGTTACAATAAGAACACACACAAATGGTACAGAATACTGCATCCTGAATACAATCCCTGTTTTCAGAACACAATGGGGGATGATGTGATTGAGAGCAGCCCTGCAGAGAAGGACTTGGGGGTGCTAGTTGACAAAAAGCTTGACATGAGCCAGCAGTGTGCGCTTACAATCCGGAAGGCCAACCATATCCTGGGCTGCATCAGAAGAAGGAGGACAGGCTGAGAGAGTTGGGGTTGTTCAGCCTGGAGAAGACAATGCTCTGAGGAGACCTTATAGCAACATCCAGTACCTGAAAGGAGCCTACTAGAAAGCTGGAGAGGGACTGTTCATAAAGGCTTGTGGTGATAGGACAAGGGGGAGGGGGTATAAATTGGAGAAGGGCAGATTTAGACTATGAGAGTGGTGAGACATCGGGACATGTTGCTAAGGGAAGTTGTGGATGCCCCATTCCTGGAGGTGTTCAAAGCCAGGTTGGATGGAACCTTGGGCAGCCTGACTAGTGGGAGACGTCCCTGCCCATGGCAGGGGTGTTGGAACTAGCTGATCTTTAAGGTCCCTTCCAACCCAAACTATTCTATGGTTCTATGATCCTAAATAGAAAAAAATCTAAGAAAGTGAGAACACATGCACCACCTAGATTTAACTACATATGGTACTACTGGATCTTGCATATTCTTTGGTATCTGCATGTATTTGTATCTTTATCAATACACAGTTACTAAAACAATTAGGAACAAGTTTTCATTTGAAAATTAAAACAATTTTCAGCACTTTATTTGCATTCTCCCCAGGAGAAGACATTGAAGGTATAACTGCTATGAAATGGTTAATTACCTTAACTATGAGATACAAATGACTCTTTTGTCTGCTGCACCAGTGATTATGTGAATTCTAGAAAGTAAAACCATTTTACAAGCTTCTTTTCTCCGGTCAAGTGTTATAAAAAAGTCATTGAGCAGTAAACACACTGGATGCTCTTTCCTATAATCTTTTTAGCTGTAATTATTCTTAATTTCACTACTTTGTTCCATAAGGAAAACTGTGAAAGTAATCAATAGTTTTCAATATCTTGTAAAACAAAACTGCTCTGTAAAGAAAAGTTAGAACATTTTCATTCAAAGGAATACCTACTCATTCCAGGTGTTGTAGAATTTGTCTGTTAATATACAAAAAAATCCTATAGCTTTTTAGCACCTATTATCCCAGCTAACTTTCCTTGGGTACTTTGGACTAAGAGGTTAACATATTACACAGCAAGTATTGAAGGAAACAATGATGTTTAGAGCTACCTCTAGCTAGTATGAAGATATCATGTGGAGTAGTAATTTAATTCTTTGAGAAGAAGCTTGCAAGAGAATCAAAATTCTACGGGTTTGGGGAAGCTAACATCTCATTTTTAGTTCTAATATTTTGCTGAAAGAGTACATCAAATTACAGGGAAACTTTATTTTATAGTTATGTGTTTTATAGTTTATTGAGCTCTTTGATGAATAAAGAGAGGAATAGGAATGGAAGGCTTTTATAATACAAGTAATCTTGGTTTCACTTGCATACATCACATTCACAGAAAACAGGAATTCTAGAGACAGAAAGAAATGTTCAAAAGTCAAAATCCATGATGTGATTAACTAATCAAGAAGAATTGTCCAGAACTTCCAAGTGTCCATATTCCCTTATTAAATAATATTTTAAATCTTGTGATGCTAACACTGTTCTAGTAGCATAATTTCTAATATATTCAATGAGAATTAAAATAGAAAATTCTGTAATATCAAGCTATAACTCATTACAATGAAATTAGGTATTTACTAAACAGCTGAGAATCATAAGATTCAGATACAAGTGCTTCTAAGCTGTTTTTTCTTGTCTTTGGAAAATAATAGACATCATAGAGTTAATCAATGCAGTCAATAACCACAGCTCTTTAAAAAACAAAGATCTTGACAACCATCCTCTTCCTCTGAAGCTATAAGTGTACTTTCTGTAAATAAGAATAATCAATGGCAATTATCAATAATTTACTCCCTAGGATTGCTGAAAACTGCTGTAGAAAAATCTCTCATAAAAGTTCCATTGATTAAAATGACAATGAAAAACTTTTTCTGGGGCGATGTGTGCCAGTATAGATTGCCTCTGTTTTAGCTACACAGAGTGGACCAAATTGTGGTGTCAGTTACATCCCTGTAACATCACTGAAGTTAATATGACTTGCATGGGCATATCAGGAAGAAGATTTGAGCCTTGAATAGTCAGAGGCACTGTGGTTTGATGTATATGAATGAGCTCTGACTTATCATGCATTTGATATACTTTTCAACTTTTATTCTATTTAAAAAGGTTAGTAAAGAAAAAGATATCGTACAGTATCTTAGCCTTATTTCCAAACCACTGCTACAAGGGAATAGAGTATTACATTTTCCCCTTTACATCAGACTTACTTGAGATTCTAAACCAAACCAAACACATATGCACCCATGGGGTGTCAAAGAGATTGAGGGAGTCAAGTGCACAAGACTTTATTTTTTCCCCTAATTGCAAATTTATCCCAACTCTCCAGAAAAAAAGTCATTAGTTTGGTTTGTTGATAAAGCCCTTCGCCTTATATTTACAGCTCTCTACATCATATTTAATTAGAGAGCTCTTGGATTGATAGTAATGAAAGCTGAATTTTTAGAGGTGATATTTCACAAAGAATATATATTCTAATAACACATAACATGCTAATGCCAAAGATCCCTATCAGAGTGACATTTAAGGGAACAATCTGCATATCCAAAACTGCATTTTCTGTTTGATTATCTACCTTGCTCTATGAGACATGCTCTTACTCAGACTCTTGTCTTTTCACAGAGCCTTTTAGCTCTTGTCTAGTCTTTGTTTCTGGCTAAAGGTCACAAAGACTATGCAAATACATCAGAGGATCTAAGAAAATAACCAATAAATAAATAAAAAGCACCCTTCAACATTTTTCATCTTTTTCTTTGATTTTGACATGATATTACTAAATGCATTACATGTAAGAAATAAATGAAAGATACTTTAGTTGCTGGAACAATTCTGGGATACACATATAGTTTAGGAAAGAGAAATTGTTTGCACTGTCTGTGAAACCATGCCTGCATAAATTAAAATACAAGATATTACATGAAATTTACCTTTCATAATCAGAACATCAGCCTGTATTCCTCTTGGGTCTAGCTTTCAAGTTTCCCTCCAGTCTTGTGGATATTTTTGTTGTTGCTTTTAGTGTGTGTTTTGTGGCGTGTGGTGGTTTGGGTTTTTTTGGGGGGAGGTGAGGGTGATTTGATTTGTCCTGTTCCCCCCTTAAAAACCTAGAAAAGAATCCTTTACTTTTAGGATGTGTTTCTTTGCTGATATTTCTTGTTACTGCTGTAAACTTGAAATGCGTTCCAGAAAAAACTTCAGGATCTATGGTAGGAGGAAGAAGATTTATTTTTGGTGTTACTCATTGTTACCTTCTGAAGCTGTTTATGAATGCATGAATGGATTAGTGGCATCAGCTGCTGAGATCAAGCTGTGAAACAATAGAGCTGCTGAACCAGCAGAAAATGGAGGAGAGATGGACTAGTGCTGTTACTAGCCATATGGGTGAAGAAAAAAATGACATTTCTTCCAAGGAAATGGAATAAAGCTAAACCCAAGACTGTAAGGGAATGCTATCAAATACATATTCATCCATAGGCACAGTGTAAGCACACAATTATTTGCTACTATGAATTATCATAACCTAAAAAGTTTAACAGAATTGCAGCAATTCAAATTATCTGATTCCCTCCAAAAATATCTTGTTCTCTAAAGAACTTCTTAAAAGTCACTGTGTAATGGTAATTTTTTCCAGAACTTCAGAACAACTTATACTAACTGGATAATTGGAGTCCACAAAATACAATTAATGAAAGAGAGGGAAGTTCAGCATTGCAGAAAATCTTGTAGATTAGCAAATATAGAAAATAAATTGAAAGAGAGAAGAGTATTTTAAAAACCATAACGTTTTTAGTTATAGACTTTGGATTTTGAGCTTGGTTCTTAAGTATGAAATACCATAAGAGTTATCTGTTTATGTCATCATTATCTTTTTGTGATAAATGATCAGTCCTCTGTTCTGAGGTAAATTCACAGGTCCTCAAGAAAAACTAGTTATTAATGTGAATAGTACTGCCTTTCACTGTAAGAAAAACAACCCAGACCACAGGGCAGGTGTTAATGGAGAGAAAAAAAAAGAGGGAAGAGAATTTGTCTAGCAGTTTTCCATGTCGAAAGGGAAGTGATAAAATCGTTTTCAATTTTTATTTGTTTTGGTAAAAAATCCCAGATTCTGATAGATAAATATTTTTATCTTGTGAGTAGATTGCAAGGTCCTACCTACAGTAGGTTGTAAGTTCCTACAGTCAGTTGTAGAGTTTAGATGCAGTTCTCCCATGCTTCTTATGCAGAGCAAGCAAAATCAGTAAGCGAACAAACTGAAAATACTGAAGAATACGTCAACATTCAGCATTCTAGGCTCATATAATTTACTGCGATTTCATAACACAGAGTATGGAAAGATGTGCCAGAGACCAGTTTCATTACCATTTCAGCAATGCCATTGGGGAATGCTCAAGAACTGTGTTGATGTGAACTCTGCCTGTAATTTCTGCGGCAGCAGTGCATCTCCTATACTGCTCAGACACTGTTCAAACAGAAAAGGCATATGTGCTGCTAATACACAGAAAGCAAACAGGCTTGCTCTAGCGGGCAATGTTCTACCTTGGTGTTTAGATAGCTTAAACTGCTAGTTGTTTCTACTACTATTAAAAAATAATCTGAAAGCAAAAATAATAAGCTAGAAAATATGAAAGTAGTTTCCTTTGTATAGAGACTGGTTTAAGGAGTGAAAACAGACACTTTGTAACAGCTTTCCATAGAAATGAGTCATCTAAACCTGCACAGCAGTGTATTTTCCCTGTGATAACATCAGAAATTATACCATGTTTTAATGAGTTTGGAGGTAAAACATTGTGTGTGTGTAGGTGGTTCCAAATCATACAGTTACTGAAATAATGTAGGAAGTAGCACTTGGGTTGTTGGTGTTCAATGACTTTCTGAAATACATCCATTTAGGAAGTTACATAAAACATAAATAACCTTATTGAAATCACTTATAACTTGAGAGGATGCATCCGT